>NC_058133.1:39856293-39889533 GCF_016433145.1 Gracilinanus agilis | reverse complement strand
CTTCCTTCCTTCCTTCCTTCCTTCCTTCCTTCCTTCCTTCCTTCCTTCCTTCCTTCCTTCCTTCCTTCCTTCTTTCCTTCCTTCCTTCCTTCCTTTCCTTCCAGAGGGAGGCACAAATGCAGTCCCTCACTAGTACAAATTATGCAGTTGAGTTTCCTACTCTTAGGGATATCACAGGAGGTCAGCCTCACCCGGGGAAAAACTACTTATGAGATCATGGAATCACTCCTGCCAGGTATATATACTAGTTATACTTTCACCAGAGGTAGGATTATCATACTAAAGGAAGAAAAATGAAGTGGTTACAAACTGTCAAATATGACTTATCAGCACTTTAGGAGGAAAGAAAGGACAACAAAGTGGAAACTACCAGCTAACATTACATCATTAAATGTTACCTGTGGGTTAAATTCTCTAAGAACTGGTTCCCCACATTAGGGCACATAATAAAAATGATTTACATTAACTCGATAGCTTTCACTTCATAGAGATTTAAATGATATAGAAGAGCTGCCACAATGGCTTTAGGCAGGGAACAGTGAAAGACTGTGCCAGGGAGGTCAAGGGGCAGCTAAAGACAATAGCAGCCACAGAACAAGTTTATCTGCAAACCACTGAGCAGAGAGACGAGGGAAAATGACCAACAGCATAATTTCATAAAACAATAAAACAAAAAAGGCAGTGGAGCTAAAAAAAGGCTGGCAAAAAAAACTGGTGTGGGACCCCAAGAAGCCACAAAAAATGCAATGGTTCAGATGTGCTAGTGTTTACATAACATATTTTCATTCGCATCAGTAATAGTAATAATAATGTTGAGAGTGAGCATTCACATAGCACCTAGTATGTCGCAGGCACTTGCACTAAGGGCTTTACAAATATTGCCTCGTTTGATCTTCACAATAACACTAGGAGGTAGATGGTATTATTATACTCATTTTACACTTGAGGAAACTGAGGCAAAGAGTGACTAGCTCAGAAGTTAGATTGGTACTCAGGTCTTCCCAATTCCAGGTTTAGCTCTGTCCATCTATCAATGACAGTGGAACAATCAGTGGTTCCTAAGGATGTGGAAAGATCATCCGAATCAAGACAGAAATACACAGAAATCCGAATACACAGAAAACACATCCATGGTAGAGGTGACATCATTTTAAAGTTACTCTGAAAAGAAGAAAATTCTAGAACAGTGGAAGAGATGGTATCATGACTAAAAGGAAATGAGTCATAAGCATCCACAATAGGCCAGTAGCCTACATTAGCCCCAGTGTAGAATCTTCAGGAGAAGGGTTTGCCCACCCGCATCTCAGGGGCATTCTGGACCAAAATGCAGGGAAGCTTCTGCAGATCTCAGTGTCCTCTGAGGGCAGACACTGAATTTGAAGTCAGAGGAGAAGGCCAAATCTGGCCCCTGTATGTGGAGGCTGCTGTATATACAAGGTGCTTCCTACATGTGTGTTGGGGTGGCTTGGCAGCATCATCATTTATATTGGAAATTCATCAGGGACAATGACAAAAAGCAAACTGAGAAGCATGTGGAAGAAGGGCCAGGAGGTAAGAAAGAGATCTCTGGGACGGGAACAATTCATGTGTCCTATTTGGGCTTCAGATTCCTCATTGAGGGAGGAGGCCTGGATGTCCTCTGCAGTCCCTTCCTGTTCTCCTTCTAGAATCACATGACTGAATAAATACTGAAACCCAGAAGATTTGGTGGGATAAAAAAACAGCCTTCTGTGCTTTTCCCCAACAATACTTCTCCCTTCCCTATGTTAAGATTGGACACACAGCTGGTTTGAAGCTAGATGTAAACTCAGATTTTCCTGACTCCAGGCCCAGAGCTCTATCTCCTGTCATCTAGCTGCCTAATGCATAAACACTCAAAAAAAGTACCATCTACGATATATACTAAGGCAAAATAAAATAGATAAAAGGTCTCTTTGTTCAGACTATGATGTGCAGTTGAGAAGATGGCCAAATAGAGCCAATGTTGCACATATATGGGACAGATGCTTTGTATGAAGGCCCAGAACCAAATAGAAAATAGAGGATTGACTAGATAGCCTTCAGGAAATCACTGTGTAATTAGAATTTTGAACCCCAGAACTCTCCTTCCCAGCTTCCCATGTCTCTTCTCATGTTATGTGCTAACGTAGGAAGGATATAAGTTTTGTGTAGCTCTGCCTCTTGCACTCCTTTCCCCTGATGGCGGCTGGGAAAGTTGGGTGAGTGCCAGGCAGGAGAATTTTTCACACGTGGTCATACTTAAGTATGTGCTTTGTTCTTTTATTTCTTCTACTTCAAGTGATTAATAATAAATCTTATAAAATATAATACTTGGTGTTATTGCATATTAATTTTAATCCTGTACCAGGTGGTACTTTAAGAGCCAAAGTGATGCAAGACTGATGTCGGAAATTGTGTAGAGGAAGAACTGACCCATCATGGCAACTAATTGGATATGGGGGAATGAAAGAAAATGAAGAGTTGAGGCTGGGAATTTGGGTAATGGAAGATAACAATTATGAACCAGGGTGACCAAAAGGATGGTGGTACCCTCAAAATAAACAGGGATATTAGGAAGAGGAAAAGAATTGGCAGTTTCAAACAAGTTAAATTTGAGATATCTTTGGGATGCCTGATGGGGAATGTCTAAAAGGGAATTTGTTGGTTGTATGGAGACCAGGAAAGAAATTAGGAATATATAGAACTAGGAGTCATCCATGACAAGTCTATTCATGGAAACTGATGAGGCCACTGAATGAGAGGTTATAGAGAGAGAAGATAACCAGTAGAGGTTTGGGGTCCAGCTGGATTTAGATCAGGCACTTATGATCCTGCAGAGGAGTTTGAGAAAGAAGCATCTATTAGGTGAAATGCATAAAGCTAGGCAGTAGGGATTAGACAAAGTGAATGGACATAATAAAATATAAATAGAATTAGAAAAATCAAACTGTAGGAAGACGGGAAAATGGGTAGACAAAGTATCATAGATTTAGAGTTGGAATGGACCTTAGAGGTCAGCTAACAAAAAGGCATTACAAATGAACAAATTGGGATCTGGCCTCAGGCACTTCCCAGCTGTGTGACCCTGGGCAGGTCACTTAACCCCCATTGCCCAGTCCTTACCATTCTTCTACACAGTATTGATTCTAAGATGGAAGGTTAAAATTTGAAAAATTAAGAACAAAAAACAAATGAGCAAATTGGGCCCCAGAGAGGTGAAGTGACATTCTTATAGTCAGTGACAGAATAGGGCCTGCCTGATTCCAAATCGGGCAATCTTCCTGCAGTTTCATCAGTTTAACATAGCAAAACTACCATTCACTTAGTTAATTTTGTTCAGTTATTTCAGTCCTGTCCAACTCTTTGTGACCCCCGTTTGGGGATTACTTGACAAATATACTGGAGTGGTTTGTCATTTCCTTCTATAGCTCATTTTACAGATGAGGAAACTGAGGCAAACAGGGATAAATTATCCCAGGTCACACAGCTGGTAAGTACCTGAGGCTGGGATTGAACTCAGAAAGATGAGTCTTCATGAATCCTGTCAGTCCTCTATCCACTGTGCCACCTAGCTGCCCAGGAATTGGTTAAATACTATGCCTCAAAGAGGTAATGATTTACATCTGAATTACTTGCTGGTTCCTCTCACTCTTCAAATTTGCCTTCCTATATACCAAGTATTTACTTATTAACTGTGTACTCATTATGCCCTTAGGAGAATCGACACTAGGCTTCTTGATGATAGAGAACATCTTTTTGTATGCTCAGTGTCTAGAAGTGTCTAGAATCTCTTCCTGAACCCGTATGGGGTTTTCTTGGCAAAGATACTGAAGTGATTTCCCATTTCCTTCTACAGAAGATTAAGGCAAATAGGATTAAGTGATTTACTCAGGGTCACAAACTTGGTGTCAGGTCACATTTGAAGTCTTTCTGACTCCAGGCTCATGGCTCTTAGACAGTTTGGCATCTTCTCAGAAATTTGTAATTTTTAAAGGGTTGTCCAGTGGGGTCAAACTCACAAAAAGATCCCTCCAAATGGCACCACGAATTAACACCGTCGATGTTGTATTGTATTTTAATTTATTTTGCAAACCATTTCTAAAATTTCTTAAAAAACAAAAACAAAAACAAAAACAAAAACAAACTCTTACCTTCTTGTCTTAGAATCTGTATTGTGTAAGGGCTAGGCAATGAGGGTTGTGAGACTTGCCCAGGGTCATACAGCTAGGAAGTGTCTGAGGCCACAATTGAAGTATCCCTTTACTACCCTTTAGTCTGGAGGGGGTAAGTTGGACTCTTCCGTTATCTGGGTCCCCACAGGCACATGGGAGTTGGGCAGGAGCCTGGAAACAGGAGTGCGTATAGGTTGGGCGCTCTGGGTCTCTAGACTGGCGACAATTCCCTCTCAAGGCTACTTCTAGGAAACCAGCGATGTGAAAGCCCCGTCCACGACTGTTCCCCTGAGCTGGCATGGGCGGACGGAGGGCAGCTCCGGGGGCACCCTGAGGTGACCTGAGGCTTCCTCGGGCTTGTTCTATTCGGGAACTCCAGCCCTTTCCTCCTCCAAACCATCTCCACCTGCTCGAAAGCGATTCTATTCGATCCTGTCCTAGGCAGCCTGGGTTGGGGCAGTGGAGCGTGGAAGGAAACTGAAACAGACTCCCCTGGACTCGGCTCCCTCCCTCGATAGGTCCTCACACATCTTGGGTCCCGGGCCCCCTATCCCGAAGGTCGCAGTAAAGATCTGGGTGAGCTGTCAGGTGTCAGCAGCCCAGGCTCCGCTGCAGGCGGGAGAGGGGGACCCGAGCGCCCCCAGCGGCCGAAGGAGACCAGGGGTCTGGTCCCCACCCCAGGCCCAGGTCGTCTTTGACACCTCTTCCGGGGTCGTTCTTCACTTCCTGTCTCCCGGGACTCACCTATACGGCTTCCAGCGCTGGGGTCTGAGGAAGAGCAAATCTAAGTGTGGGCAGGTGGGTCAGGGAAGAGGGCATGGCCTCGTGTGGGAGGAGGAATCTGGGGAGAGAAGGAGGGCCTCGATGTGCAAAGAACTAGAAAGGTAGGAGAAGGAGGACTCGAGGAGAGAGAGGGACCAATCAGAAGAAGGGAAGAGAAGGAGGCGGCTGCGGAGGGGGCGGGACCTAGTGTGGGAAAAACGAATGGGTGGACAGAATCTCAGAAGAGGGCGGAGCCTAAGGGAAGATGCGTGGGGGGGGGGGAGCGGGAATATTCTGAGACGGAAGGGGTGGGGTCTGAGCAGAGAAAGGGCCAATAGAAGGGTCCCCAGAAGGGGCGTGCTAATGGGGAAGGCTCACTTGGGGGTGGGGTCTGAGACTCTAATCTGAATATTACAGATTGCGTACCTTGTTCCTTGGAGGAGGGGCAGAAGCTGGGTGGTGTCGCAAATTCAATATTAAAATCCTCTCCCTGGTGTCCTTATACTTTCGAGACCTCCCCCCTCGCCCCGCACTCCTCAGTCTTTTCTCCTCCTTCTATGCCTTCCTGTCCGTTCTTTGAAGAAGACCCTCCATCTCCAGCCTCTGGACATTTCTTGCGCTCCTTGCCTGCAAGGTTCTCTCTTCTCTGGCTTCCCTCTGTCTTTTCCAGGAACATTTTTCCCAGTCGGTTTTTTATTTCAGTGCCTCTCTGGGGGCGATTTTCTCCAGGGTATGCTTTCTATATCTTGGCTGCACATCATGGTTTGCATGGACTCCTCGAGGCCAGGGACTCAGTTTTTGCTTCCTCTATCCCAGGGGCTCTGCGCGATGCCCTGAACAGAGCAAACTTGCAGTCATTGTTGTATGTAACTACCTGAATGTCGAGGCTTGGACAGATTGTGGGGGAGGAATAAGATCCTGAGGTAGGGTTGCCTTGGAAGGGAGAGTAGTGATGGTCTATGGAGGGCAGGGAAGGGTACAGCCTAGTGTGAGGAGGAAGGTCTTGGGGGTCTAGTTGAGAGAAAAAAAGCGGGGACGGGGGAGAGGCCAGGCCGGAAGGAGGAGTGCGCCCTAGGAACTAATGGGGAGTACCCAGCCTTGACGCCGGATTTGGGGATTGGGGGAACCCTGGACCGCTGAGTGAAGCGGAAGGCACAGTGGTTGGACTGACAAGCAGTTCTGACTAGTGTGGTTGGATTGTGAGAAGGAAGTAGTTCCTTGGAGGGGAGTTGGGATGCTCTGAGAGTTATGGAAGATGTGTGTCGGGAGAAGGAGTATTACCTAGGAGAGATGAAGAAAATATGGCCGGAGAGCCGTGATTAAGGAAAAGAAAAATATTTTTAAAATGAAGGCTGTGTCCCAAATTGAGATTGTGCATCTGGGAGTGGAACTTTGGTGAAAAGAGTACAAGATAGGGAGGCTTCAGGGGAGGATATGGGTTGCTTAAGAAGGGATCTTGAGCCGGATTCGAAATCGTTATAGAGACTGACTGTCTTCCGAGGAAGCCTAGAGAATGTGGGAGAGGGGAGAGACCAAGAGGTCCTGGAAGAAAGGCTCCGGGGGAGATCGAAGAAAGAAATGTAAAAACCGAAGTGCTTTAAGTAAAAAGGTTGCGAAGCACTGTCTGACCCTAACAGGTAGGGGGAGAATAAGGCAGAACTAGGCAAGGGGAGAAAGTATCAAAGTAACTAAGCAAAGGAGAGCATCTGGCTAATATAGGAAGGGAAAGAGTAATATGAATACTAAAGCCCACCTTGATAGAGTGCTTGTATTTTTTTCAGAGAACCTTCTTTTAAATAACCTCTGGAGGTCGCTGGAAAGTGTTATTCTCATTCTGCGGACTGAGAGCAAGGGTGTGAGTTGAATATGATAGGATGCTAGCTAAGAAAAAAAAATTAAGGGGTGAGAAAGAGGAGTGCATTGGGATAAGGGGAAAGGGAGAAATAAAATGGGTTAAATTATTTCCTATAAAAGAAGCATGAAAGCGTTTACAGTGGAGTGCAAGATGGGGAGGTGGGGAGGAGAATGCTTAAACCTTACTCCCATTGGAATTGGTTCAAAGAGAAAAAACATACACAATCAATTGTGTATAGAAATCTATCTTGCCCTAAAGAAAAGTAGGAGGGAGAGTAAGGGGGTGGTGATAGAAAAGGGGGCAAATTGGGGGATATGATGGTTAGAAGCTAAACACTTTTGAGGATAGAATGAAGGGAGAGAGAAAAGAATAAACAGGAGGAAATAGTTTGGAGAATAATACACATTATATCATAATGGTGAAAAATTTTTTTACAAGTCTTTACTAAAGGCCTCATTTCTCAAATACATAGAGAAATGACTCCTGTATAAGAATACTAGTTAATTACCAGTTGATAAATGGTCAAAGGAGAGGAATAGGCAGTTTTCAGACAAAATAATTACTCATGTGGAAAAATATTCTAAATAACTATTAGAGAAATACAAATTAAAACAAATCTAAGGTACAGCTATCAGATTGGCCATTATGACAGCAAAGGAGAATGACAAAACTTGGGAGGGGGTGGGGAATTGAGACACTAATACATTGTTGGGGGAAGTTGTAAACTGATTGAACTATTCTGTAGAGAAATTTGGATCTATGTCCAAAAGGCTATAAAACAATACATACCCTTTGAGTCAGCAAATATAATTACTAGGTTTCTATCCCAAAGAGATAAAAAACATAAAGGAAAAGACTTCTATGTACAGGCATTTTTAGAGCAGCTCTTTTTGTAGTGGCAAAGAATTGGAAAATGAAGAGAAACCCAACAATACTATTGTGTTATAAGAAATGACAAGCAGGACAGCTCAGAGAAACCTGCAAAGACTTATATGAAAAGATGTAGAATTAAGTAAGCAGAAGCAGGATAGAACATTGCACACAGTGAAAAGGATATTGTTACTATTATTATCTTCATTTTATATTTGATGAAACTGAAGCAGATAGGGTAAGTGACTTACTCAAAGTCATAGCTAGCAAAGTGTCTGAGGTAGGAATTGAAATCAGATCATTTTATTTCCAGATTCAGTATCTATTTGCAGTATAATTAGACCTTTGCTTTGCCATTACTATTATGTCTCATCTTTGTAAACTGCAAAAGGTGATATAATGTATGATATTATATTCCAGTTACGTATTACTATTATCTTAGAATCTTAAGTGCCAAATATCCTCAAATCTAAAGCTTCTCCTTAAAGTTCTGCTATAGATCAGGGTGAACAAAAGGGGAAGCTCCAGTCTTAACCACAGACATATCTACTTTTCCTAAAGAGTGTTCCATCCTTTTTTTTTTAAACCCTTACCTTCCATCTTAGAATCAATACTATGTATTGATTCTAAGGCAGAAGAGTGGTGAGGGCTAAGCAATGGGGGTTAAGTGACTTGCCCAGGGTCAGACAGCTAGAAAGTATCTGAGGTCAGATTTAATTTTGGGACCTTCTACCTCTAGGCCCGACTCTCAAACCACTGAGACACCCAGCTACCCCAAGAATGTTCCATCTTGCCATGGAAGACTGGCTCTGATGCTGAAGCTGTGGCAGTTTTTGTCATTGAATCCCCCCCCCCCCCAGTCAATTTTCATGTTCCTGATGAGCAAGTCACAGAAGGGGACTCTGTAGCAGTCTGAAACCAAAGGAGACTCAACCTTAGCCAGGGGACTAGTTCTCTGAACCTCTAGAGCAGGGGTCGGCAACGTATGGCTCTTTCTGCAGGAGTCATAAAGTCAATTTTTTTTTTCATGCACTGTTATAGGAGCTCTCACTGTGAGCACTGTACAGCTCTCATGAAATTACATTTTAAAAAATGTGGCGTTTATGGCTCTCCCAGCCAAAAAGGTTGCTGACCCCTGCTCTAGAGTCTAATTGTGATTCTCATAATGGGCGCCACCGCCCCCTGGTGGGTGTTGCAGCGATCCAGGAAAGGGGTGATGGCCACACTTTTTTTTGGTATTACATTCTATTCTGAGTTCAATAAATAGTTTCATAATTTCTAGGGGGCGCTAAGTAATATTTTTTCTGGAAAGGGGGTGGTAGGCCAAAAAAGTTTGGGAACCACTGCTCTAGACAAATGGCAGGAGTGCTCTCCTCACCTGGAGTAAAAAGGAAAGGCCAAGGGGTTGAAGCCTTGGATTTTGCCACAAAACGATTCATGGTCAGGCTGAGAAGAGGAGAAGGTGATGGAAGGTAGCTGGAGAGAATCTGCAGTGAACCCACATGGATGTCTAAGGGAACTGTCCTGAGCACTAAGTGACTTTCCCAGGGTCCCTTAGGATGTGGTCAGGTGATAAATTGATAATTAGTTGGTCAGTTAATAAACATTTATTAAGCATGTGCCAGGCACTATCCTCAGTCCTGGTTAGCCATAGGTCTTGAACCCAAATGTTCCTGGCTCTGAGGTCAGATCTCTGTCCACTATGGTGTGCTACCTCCTCTCTTATTAATTATGTCTCTCCTCCAGTATTGAATATGGATCAATGTAAAGTTTTATATTTAGATTAAAGAAATTGACAAGAGACCAAAGCCATAGTTATGGGCTTGGAAAAGATGTTGGAGTCTCAGGGGACCATCGCCTCACAAAGTCAAGTGTGATATATCATAATCAAAAATCTAATGCAATTATGGTTTTGCATTAAGAGAGACATGATTTCCAGGAATAAAATCCCTAGTGATAGTTCCTCAGTACTCTACCTTGGCCAGAGCACACTTGGAGAATTAGGTTTGGTTCTGGGTACTACAGTTAAAGATTGACAGCATACAAAAAAGGCAATTAGGATGACTTTAAGTCTATTCTTTCCTCTGAAAGACCTGGGAATTCTTAGCCAAAACTAATGCCAAGGTTGAGTAGGGGAAGAGCTATCCTTTAAAAAAACCTTAACGGTTATCTTTTATCTTTTTTTAAAAACTTAAATTTTTTTCAATTACATATAGACACATTTTTTACAACCGTTTTCTGTCATTTTGCAGTTCAGATTCTCTCACCTCTACCATGCTCCGCCCCCTCCCCTTCCCAAGGCAGTAAATAGTTTGATATAAGTTGTACCAGTGCTTTCATGCAATATATATTTCCATATTCCTCCTGCCCTGAAAGAAGACATATATTACATATACAATAAAGAACTCATGACAGAAGTAAAATGAAGGATGGCATCCTTTGATCTGCAATCAGACTCCAACAGTTCCTTTTTTGGCTGTTTATAGCAATTGTTCCTCATGAGACCAGGGTTTTGATATTATTTAGCATTGACATAGCTTTGGGCTAGAATTCTGTAAATACCACATAAAGGGTTTGTTGAATTGGGCTGACTTTGGGTGATTCATATTGCATTTTTTCTGATAAATCTACTCAAGGAACAAAAGCAATTCTAGAAGGTCCAATTCATCCTCATACCTCAAGTACAACTTCAAAGAAATGCCAGGATTTCATGGCTCTAGAAGAGAGATAGCACATAATGAGATGACTGAAATATAGGAGAGCTGGTGACTACCTTGCAATCAAATTTCAGGTCCTGGACTTTTAACCCTAAATTTCATATAATGATTTTAATTGATTTTTTAGTAATATTTTTCTCCCAATTATATGTAAAATGATTCTTAATCTTAATTAAATTTTTTTCCACTTTCAAATTCTTTTTCTCCCTCCCATCCTCCAACCCCTCTCCCCTTGAAACAGTAAACAATCTGATATAGATATTACATGTGTAATCATGTAAAACATTTTTATTAGTTATTTTATGGAAAAGATCTCAAGCAAAAAGAAAAAGAAAAAAATGAATTAGAGTGTGTTTTGGTCTGGATTCATATTCTATCAGTTCTTTTTCTGCAATCAGATGGCATTTTTCATCAAGAGTCTGGGATTATCTTGGATCATTGTATTGCTGAGAATAGCTAGGTCATATACACTTGTTCAGCAAACACTATTGCTGTTACTTTGTGCAATGTTCTTCTGGTTCTGCTCGCTTCACTTTACATTAGCTCATGTAAGTCTAGGTTTCTTTTTTTTTTCTGAAATTCTCCCACTCATCATTTCTTATAGCAGAATAGTATTCCATTACAATCATATATCACAACTTGTTCAACCAGTCTCCAATTAATGGACATGCTCCCATTTTCTAATTCTTTGCCACCAGAAAAAGAGCTGCTATAAATATTTTTGTACAAATAGGTCCTTTACCCCTTTTAAAAAAATTCCTTTGGGATACAGACCTCATAGTACTATTGCTGGATCAAAGGGTATGCACATTTTTAGAGGCCTTTAAACTCCAAATTAACTTCCAAATTGCTCTCCAGAATGATTAGATCAGATCACAACTCCACCAAAAGTACATTAGTGTCTCAATTTTCTCACATCCCCTCCAACATTTATAATTGTCCTTTTCTGTCATATTGTTCAATCTGATATGGGATCAGGTGGTACCTCAGAGTTGTTTTAATTTGCATTTCTCTAATCAAGAGCATTTTTTCACATGACTATAGATAGCTTTGATTCCTTCATCTCAAAATTGCCTGTTTAAATTCTTTGACCATTTATCAACTGGGGAATAACATAATATAGTTGGTATAAATTGTTTTGCAGTTTTCCATTTTCCTTCTAATCCTTTTTGTATTGGTTTTGTTTGTGAAAACCTTTTTAATTTAGTATAATCAAAATTATCCATTTTATATCTTCTAATGCCCTTTATGTTTTGTTTGGTCATAGATTCTTCTCTTATTCATAGATCTGACAGATAAACTACTTAATGCTCCTTTAATTTGCTTATAATATCATATTTCATTTTGAAATCATGTACCCTTTGACCTTTCTCAATATACAATGTGAGAGGCTGGTCTATTCCTTGACTCCGCCATACTGTTTTTTAGTTTTCCCAACAGTTATTGTCAAATAGTGATCCAAGAACTTTGATATTTTGATTTATCAAACTGCAAATTACCAGGACCATTTATTACTAGGTAGTGTGTATCTAATATAGTCCATTAAGCCACCACTCTCTTAGCCAATACTAGATTGTTTTGATAATTATAGCTTTGTAATACAGTTTGAGATCTGGTACTGCTACTTTACATTTCTTTTACATTAATTCCCTTGATATTCTTGACCTTTTCTTATTTCAGGTGGGTTTTATGATTTTTTTCTAGCACAATAAAATAATTGTGGGGCAATTTGATTGGCACTGAATAAGTAAATTAGGTAAAACTGTTATGTTTATCACATTGGCTCCTTCTACTCATGAACAATTAATATTTTCCAATTGCTGAAATATGACTTTGTGTGAAAACTATTTTGCAATTATTTTCATATAGTTTCTGGATTTGTCTTGACAGGTGGACCAGATAATGATTCCAACAAAAACTGAATAGTAATAATGCATATTTTAAACTGACAATTCAGGCCAGGCTTGTTCATATAAACAAGCACAGTAATAACTCTTGTAGTAATGATTTATAGTAATTAAAATGTTTAGATACCTCAAAATGTTCTCTAGAGAGGGAAATTAATGTCTATACCACATTCTCTGAATTGATTCAGCATTCACATTCGTAATATAAAATCTGAAGACCCTAATAATTAAAGTTTGCAAGTGAATAAAAAATGTTAAGCAGGGATCAGCTCATGACCTTAGTGATTTTTTTTTTTCTAATTGTTCATCAGAGAAAATACCTGATATTCAGGGAGTTTTGAATCCAGACATCAGAATAAACACCAACATTTCAAATACAAAGAATTGTAAATGTTATCTCCTCAGTGGATTTTAGGATATTTGCCCAGCTTGATTTCTTCCTTCTTTAGGTAAAACATGAATTGAGATGGTTATAGATAGCACTTGAAAGGTCACAGATAACACATAGTAAAAACCAAGAACAAAAGGCTAAATTTTAAAGGGGATGTTAGTGAGACTCTCCCTTTTTTTACTGACATAGTCTACTACCTAGATTTGTTTTGTTGCTTCTTAAAAGAAAAACCCAAGAGAAATTTACCTAAAAACAAAATTTGAATTGTTTAGACTCTGAATTTATCTCTAAATGATGGATCTCTTTAAGGATTCTTAGGCTATCCTTAGCAATATGATCTTTTTTTTTTAATTTTTTTTTATTTTAAACCCTTAACTTCTGTGTATTGACTTATAGGTGGAAGAGTGGTAAGAGTAGGCAATGGGGGTCAAGTGACTTGCCCAGGGTCACACAGCTGGGAAGTGTCTGAGGCCGGGTTTGAACCTAGGACCTCCTGTCTCTAGGCCTGGCTCTCAATCCACTGAGCTACCCAGCTGCACCAGCAATATAATCTTCATCAAGCATTTCCATAAGTTTTCTGCCCATCCCTGTTTGGGCAGTGACATCTACCTAATTCAGCATCTGGTGGATAATTCTATAACATTTTAATATGAAAGTTACATTTTGTACTTTCATCAGAAAAACCATCAAATGAAGACAACAGGAAATGGGGAAAAAATCAAGAAAACACTGAAAGAGCCTTTATTGTACTTTGCACAGTTGGTCTTAAGACTAGGTATTCAAAGAAGCATGTGTCAGGCCCTGAGCTAAGTGGTGGAGATACAAGGAAAGGCAAACATGGCCCCAGCCCACAAGGAGCTGCCATTTATTTAATAAGAGAGATAATGTGTAAATAACTATAGAGAAATACCTTACAAGATAGGAGATACAGATAGGAGATACATGCTTATCACTTAAAAGACTTCTTGTAGACTTCTCTCTCTCTCTAGATATGCAACAAGATATCAATCCTCTAGTCAGTACATATTTACTCCCACATCTACTCACCCATTAGACTGTCAGGTACTACAGGGCTGGTGCTGTTCGCCTTTCCTTGTATCTCCAGCACTTAGCCGAGGACTCTAAACACACACAGGTCTGTGGTAATGTACACCCACATATGTAATGTGTATTCTATAGAAACAGAAGGAGTCTCAGAGGGAACTGGCTGGAGGGGGAAAGAGAAGGAAGGGATGGGAAAGATCTGCAGAAGGTGAGACTTGAGTCTTGAAGCCAGGTGGATGAGGAGAGCAGGAAGAGAAGTCCAGGAATGGGGAATAGACAGGGAAAGTGCCCTGAGTGAGGTGATGGAGAGTTAGCACAAGGAGGCCACTAGCTACAAGGGAGTTTCTGTGGAGTCTTCACAGTCTTCATCAGACTGAAAAAGTAGGAAGGGAACAAGTTATGAGAGCCAAACAGGATTTTATATTTGATCTTAAAGGTAATAAGGAGCCACTGGATTTTACTGAGCAGAGAGAGAAAGAGACCTGAGGACAACCAGAGGGATATTAATTGCAAAAATCCAGGGAAGAGACGATGGGGCTAGTACCAAGGAGGAGGCAGTGTGGATGTACATGAGAAGTTGTAAAGATAAAATCCCCAAATTTAACAACAGATGAGCTGTATGAGGTGAGTAGGAATGAACAGAGGATGACAGTGAGCCTGGTGACTGAGTGCCCTTGACAATATAGGAAAGTTGGAAGGAGGGGAGGGTGTGGTGATGAGAAATGATGAGTTCTTTTTAGATATACCAGGTTTTGATGCTTGTAGGAACTCCTGGATATAAGGAGAGAGACAAGGGGTGGATTAATAGATCTGGGAATCACCTGCAGAAGAAAGGAAAATGGAAGCCCTGGGAGCTGATAAGATCACTCGATGAGATGAGATAGGGTAAAAAGAGAAGGGGGTCCAGGACAGAGTCTCCAGGGACACCCAGGGAGCGGAAAAATGTCAAAGATATTGAAGAATCACTGAAGAGGAGAGTTCCAGAATAAAAGAACCTGAAAAGAGAAGTGTCACAAAAACTAGAGAGAAGTGAAGATCAAGGAGAAGTGAGTGCCTCACAGTGGCAAAGGTTACAGAGACCTCAAGATGGATGAAGATGAAGAAAAGAAGCCAGACCCCAGGGAGTTTAGAATTGCACGAGTGGAGAAGAAGTGGAGCTAGTTGTAGATAACTTTCTCAATAGCTGAAATGAGAAGGGGGAAAGGAAGCAATATGGGACTATAGCAAAGATAGTTGAATCAATTGATGGATATTTTAAAAAGCCTTTTAATTGGAATAAAGATGAGTATAGAAAATTAGATGAAAATAGCAAAATGAAGGGTTTTTAAATTTTTTATTTAATTTAATATAGAAAGGGAAAACACAAGAAAAACTAGGGCTATTACTGTAGAATTTGAGAGAAGCAACCTGTGGAGATTAAAATCAATATGCAAAATACTAAATGTTATATTTATAAATGTCTTACTAATAATAAACTAACAAAAGATACTAACTAAAGGTTACTATCCAGCTTGCTCCCAGGAACAAAGAGAAAGAGGGCAGAGTTACAGCCAACTATAAAACAATAAGGCGATCATGCAAATGTGGAGGCACAGGAGAGATTAAAGGGAATTTTGGGAAAACTAAGGGACTTATGGGGGATGAAGTCCAAGGTTCAGAATCTCCATTTATACAAACCTCTGATTGCCTGACTAACAGCATGAATTTTGCCTACCCAAGTAAGCCTGCAGTCACCATAAAAAGTAGCTATTGTCAAAGCACATAGACATTAGGCTACAAGTTCCTTCCTAAAGCATTGGTTTTATTTCACAAGATCTCTCATGGGCCTGATGGGATAGAGGTTAAGTGTCACTCCATTTCATGTCCCTAACTTCTGCTTTTTTCATTAGTTGAGTCTGCATTCTAGGAAATTCTACTGAACTTGAGATCTGTGAAAAAGTCTATTCACTTCTAGCTTTTAGTAAAAATTCCAGGGCTGAGTCAATCAAACTGTTCTCTGTAGGGTAGATAATGGACTGGGATGTTTTCTCATCCTCCTCCTTCAAGTGTCCTTACTAGGCAAAATGAAATGCTGACATAAGGAAAATGTTGCTTCTTTATTTCATTTATCTCAGTGGTGTCAAGTTCAGATAGAATAGGATCCTGCTGACTGTAGTGACTTAGAAAAACTACCAATGAACATTCTATTGTACTGTATTTTTATTTAGTTTGTTAAACATTTCCCAGTTAAGTTTTTTAAAAATACCTTCTATCTTAGTAACAACTCTAAGACAGAAAGGCAACAACTAGGCAAAAATCAAGTGACTTGTCCAGGATTACACAGCTAGGAAGTGTCTCAGGTCACATTCAAATCCAAGTCCTTTGAACTCTAGGATTGGCACTCTCTCCACTGTGACACCTAACTGGCCCCTCCCCAATTACTTTTTCATTTGATCCCAGCCTTTCTTTGACACCTCTGCTGCATATCTTAAGAATATATATATATATTTTTCATATATATATTTTCATATATATATATATATATTTTAAGTGTTCTTGTTTTAATGAAAACCCCAGGGAATACTCACCAAGGACCAACCTGCACTCAGTGCAGATCATGTCTCTACCTCTGTAGACCTCCACCAAAATGGTATCTAAATAGTTTAAACATGTAACTTGGAAGGGCATCCAGCCTAAATTAAAAAGAATAAAGTTTTATATTTATTTTCTACAGATCTAAATGGGAAGCTTTTGAATGCTCTTCTACTATCATACATTTAGCTTACTTTATAACTTAAAATGCTTTCTTTTTTTATCTGAAAATTTTATTTAATTAATTAATTTAGAATATTTTCCCATGGTTACATGATTCATGTTCTTTCCCCTCCTTCCTCCACCCCTCCCTTAGCCAACGAGCAGACCCACTGGGTTTTCATGTGCCATTGATCAAGACCTATTTCCATATTATTAATATTTACAATAGGGTGATCCCTTAGAGCTGTGGTTCT
The DNA here is from genome assembly GCF_016433145.1 of Gracilinanus agilis. NCBI lineage: Eukaryota > Metazoa > Chordata > Mammalia > Didelphimorphia > Didelphidae > Gracilinanus > Gracilinanus agilis. Next base: position 39,872,828 of record NC_058133.1, on the reverse strand, counting down.
CAGACTTTTTTGACCTACTGCCCCCTTTCCAGAAAAAAATATTACTTAGCCCCCTGGAAATTAATTTTTTAAAAATTTTAATAGCAATTAATAGGAAAGATAAATGCACCTGTGGCCATCACTGCTTTCCTGGATCGCTGCAGCACCCACCAGAGGGTGGTAGCGCCTGCTTTGGTAATCACTGCCTTAGAGTCTGCATCCCCAATCATATCCCCATCGACCTATGTGATCAAGCAGTTGTTTTTCTTCTGCATTTCTGCTCCCTCAGTTCTTTCTTTGAATGTGGATAGCTGCTATGTTCTTTCTCATAGGTGCCTCAGAATTGTCTTGGATCATTTACATTCAATTGTGCTACAGTGTATAAGGTTCTGCTGATTCTGCTCCTTTCACTCTACATCACTTCCTGGTAGTCGTTCCAGTTCACATGGAATTCCTCCAGTTCAGAAAATACTTTCTATTACTAACAAAAAAATCTAATAATACCTCATTTCTTTATATTCTTTTGTACTGACAAGTAGGCTCCCATGAGTATTTTCTAATAGAGCCATTTTGGTCTGCTGACCCTGAAGATTTAGAACAATCCCAGAATCTTTATGTATGTATGCATATATATATATGCATATATACTTATATGTATATATATATAACATTACATTAAAAGGGAAGTGAGATTTTGTAATGCTATATTATTTGATTTTCAATATTGCTTGGTAAGTATAGATGTGAATATTTTAAGTCCACAGCTCAGGAAGATAATATTAAACAGAAAAGATCACTCTTTATTTATATGACAACATTAAATTATCACAAATAAAAGTTTCTTCTAATATGAGTAAAATCTAGGCTATTTTAATTTAGGAATTGCTCAAAGCAGGGAGGCATTTATGTACCAAACTTTGCTTCAAATTTAACCCATATCAGCATTAAATAAAAGATATTAAAAATCAATGGTTATCCAGAAACTTATATATGGAAAGAGTAGTGGACTCCCCTCAATAAAACTACAGAGAGCAGGTTGTCTCCAAGGAGAGGCTCATTCTACAGTATGAATACATACTGAAGTTGCTTTCTGGTGGCAAGAAGACTATGTTGGGTAGGGTGACAATAGCTAGGAACAAAAGCAATGTAAAGATGTATTACTTTATCTACTCAGAAGAAGAAAACTTGAAATTTCTGACTATGTGCTCACAAAAGACTTTCCATCAAGTGTAAATCTGATAATATTACACTCTTAACCAAGTAGAATGATGCATCTGAGATTTAAACTGTATTCCCTGGATTTCTGGGGCTGAAACAAGAACAAGGGAAAAAACCAAATAAACCCACAACCCCAGGGCTGCTATGTGGTTGTTGAATCATATCAGTTGTGTCTGCCTCTTTGTGACCTTATTTGGGGTTTTTATGACAAAGATACTGGCCTGGTGAGCCATTTCCTTCTCCAGCTCATTTTCAGATGAGGAACCTGAGGCAAACAGTGTTAAGTGACTTGCCTAGGGTCACACAGCTAGGAGGCATTTGGGGCCAGAAAACTCAGGTCTTCCTGTCTCCCAGCCAGCACTCTGTACACTTCCCTGTCTAGTACCATGTGCTGCTGTTACAGGATGTCAAAACTGAAGTTTTTGTGAAGATTTCCATTCATGTCTCAGGTGGATTTACTGTCCAACCCATCCATCTGACTCCTGAGATAATGAAAGATGAATTTCCATCCAAGCCCACCCCAGTTCAGGCCTCTTCCCCCTGGACTAGGCAGCAGTCTGCCACACTGCGGCCAAAGTGACTTTCCTTAAGGGCAAACCTAATCTTGTCATTCTTTTCCTCACTGCCTCTAGGATAAATTATACAATTCTGCGTGTTTTCAGAAGTCCTTTCCATCCTCCTCTGAATGATCTTCATTGTCTGTAGCTCTGCTTCCTGACTCTTTGGTCCTCACACTGGCTTTCTCTTTATTCCACAACTGTTCACTCCATCTACCATCTCCGTGCCTTTGCACAGACTGTCTCCCATGCCTAGGTGCACTCTCTCATCCCCTTTTAACTTCTGGAATCCCAGCTCCCTTTAGGGCTCAGCGCTGCCCTGCATGCTGGACCTACCCTGATCTCCTGTTCCTAGTGATCACTTGTAGGTGTATTTCTCTGTAGATGTGCAGAGGGGCGGGGCCTTATGTGGGAAAGGAGGGAGGTGTGGCTTGGGGGGCGGAACCTCCTGTGGGAAGGAGGGAGGAGGCGTAATCGGGGGCGGAGCCTTGCATGGAGAGGATACTTGTGTCTGGAAGATGAAGGTGGGGGCGGGGCCTCATTTGGTGAGGAGGGAGAAGGCGCAGTCTGGGGCGGGGAAGGGCTAAGAGTGGGGAGAAGGTTTGAAAATGAAGGGAGGGAATGGCGCTTGGCGTAGGAGAAAGCATGGTCCTGGGGGGCGGGGCCTAGTATGGGAAGAACGAATGGGTGGGCTCAATCTCAGAAGGAGGCAGTGCTTAAGGGAGGATGAGATCTGAGGGGACAGTGAATGTTCTTAGGTGGAAGGGGCGGGGTCAAAGTCAAGGCAGGACCCGCTCATTTGGGGATGGGGGTGGGTCTAAGGCCCTAATTTGAATAAGAATAAAGAGGGGCGGGCCTTATCTCGTGGGGGAGGGTCAGGAGCCTAGTGATGCTGCAGATCTAATATAAAATCGTCTATTTGGTATTTAAAGCCCTTCATGACTTCCTCCTCCGCCTCCATCTTTACCCTCTCCTCCCAAGCTCTCCTGTCCGTTCATTGCAGAAGACCCTCCATCTCCAATCTCCGGACATTTCCCCTCCCTGTGCCCTTTGCCTTCTCTGACTTCCTTTTTTCTTTTCCAGGAACATTTTCCCAGTCTTTCTTTTATTTCAGTGCCTCCTTGGGGATGATTTTCTCCAGTTTATGCATTCTATATCTTGGCTGCACATCATGGTTTGGTAGAGCTGAGTTATCTCAATCCCAATGGGAAAGCTTCCTTATTCTATATTGCTTGGCATTGATTCTCCTAGGTATCCTTTTTCTAATTTCAGTTATGCTACTGATTTGGATAAATTTTAAATTTGGATAAAATTTAAATTAAATAAACTTTCTATGTGTATTCTTTGTGGAACTAGTATTTGGTGAGAAAGGGGTCAAGCCTTGGATAAAAGCTTAAGGTCCAGCTTCTCCCTAATATGAAACTGTGATCAGAAGTTAGATTGAATGCAAAAAAACTCATACCTAGACTAATCATTTTTAAAGGGGCTGATAAATATACTTTCAGCCTTATATTCCCCTTCCTCTGAGGAGAGCAGACTGGTATCTTCTAGCTCCAACCTCTTGCTTCAATAGAAGCCTCTCTTGGAAAACAGTTGGAGGAGAAGAGACTAGAGATGGATGTTTTGCCCCACTACCAGCCACATAAGGATATCCAAATACTACAAGTGCAGAGGAGCCCACACAACTTGTGGGCCTGGCCACATTTATTTATGTTTTCTTCCTCATTCATATGTCCTTGAAGGCAGAATTTGTTTTCCTATTTTTGATTTTTCTATTTATCCTCTGTGCTTAGTCAGAACATAACAAAAAAAAGCACTAATAAATGATTATTGATGGATTGATTGATTGTTTTGATGAGACAAGATAGCTTTTTGCTGAGAGACTTATGTTTGTGCTTGGAATGATGGGATAATCCCATATTGGCTCCTGTGACTGGAGGTTATGTCAGTGGACTGATCACTTACTCTGTGTGGCTATAAGGAGTTAAGGGAGAGGATTTATGGGTCTATTTGAAGTGATGTTTGTTAGGATGCAGCCAATGCCAATTTCCCCCTGAAAAGTAGAGGGTTGGGAGGGAGAAGGTCTCTTAAGAATAGTATTTCATGCATGTGGAAGCAAGATCTTATGCTTGCCTAGGTGAGCCTGTTGATGGATTCCTCTTCTCTTTTGTGTTTCTGTTTCTGAGCCCAGGTCATAAAACAGCAATCCTGCAAAATCACTACTACTTTCATCTTTGTTGGCTATCCCATGAGTTTGATAGGATAGGATGTTCCAAAGTACCAAAAAAAAAAACAAAAAAAAAAAAAACAAGAGGAGAAAGTTGCCCTTACGAGGAGGATTCTGAGATTAAAAGAATTCAATTTCTGGTTTAGCTGGAAAATTTGGCCTTGTGAGCTGCTTGGACAGAACTAATTCAAGGTGAATGTGAAAGAGCTTTGGAGTAATACTTTAAAATTGCCTTTACTTTTTTAGAACATAGCAGGGGTGTTGGGTTAATATTTTGTGTTTTAAATATTTGTTAGTATATACTTATGAGTTTTGTGTTTTAAGATTTTACTTTGTAGTAGAAGAAATTAATAGCTCTCCAATAACTGATATCTGCTTATATGGTAAGTACCTTTTTCTAAAGAGGACTCAACTAATTTTTAAGGAGGACTCTAGAGGAGAACCTATTAATGAGTTATACTTATGCTTTGTTTAATAGATTTTTCTCCAGAATTCTCAGATGGGGCTAATTAGCTATAGTTTGACAAAAATCTTATCCGATGACTGCATACAGATACACACACATACGTGTATATATATTTAAGATAATATTCTTTTTGAATGTTTATGTTCCCGTCCAAGTATACAGACTCTTTGAAGTTTGAGAGACTTCAAAGGCCATATTGTCTAACCCTCTCATTTTACATATGAGTAAAATGAGGTCTACGGAGGTAATGTGACTTGCTTCAGGTCACCCAGAGACCTGCATCAGAGCATCAGAGCATCAGAGACAAGATTTTTTTAAAACAAATTTAAGTGTATAGGCCCACATGTTTATTTATACATTTAAAAGCCTTATTCTGAGAAGACCAAAGACTTTTTTCAGATGGCTAAATTTAGGGATCCATGAAGTAAAAAATATTAACAACCTCAGGGCTAGAGAGAATAATAGATCACCGTCTTAATTGTTGAGACTACTATGGAAGAGCTCAAGATAAGCAAAAGAATTTGTATTTGTGCATAGGCTTATAGCTCCCCCAAAAGAAGCATGAATAAGTGATTCCACACCACAATGGACATCAGAAGAACCAGGAGTTTTGTGATTTGGAGGAAGTTTGGTAAATTGGTGGGAGATAGTCTGTTCCAAGGCAGTGACTTCAGGTAATTTCTTTTCCATGGTCTCTCTAGTGGCAGGTTGAAAAGAATCCTATTTTCTGGCTATTCCCTCTGCTCCTAGCTATTGAGAAAAATCAGACTCAAGGAAGAGAAGAGATTTTTCAAAAATGTACCATTATTAATAAGAAATAGTTTTATTTCTGAATGTAGTTGTATATGAAATATTCATATAAATACAGAGTCCTACTGTTTTCAAGAAAAAAAGGGAAAAGTTGAAAATGACAGTTTATACAGGGATCAAATGCAAAAATCATAATTTTTTTGGTAATCCTAAAACCATCACGTAGGGAAAATAAGTATGTTTTTTCAAAGGGTACTATCTAGAATAGGAAAAAAATGAAGTAAATCATAGCCAAAAGTCAGTGAGCCTTGATTCTGAAGATTCTTCTTCAAGTTATGTTTGAGTTGAACAAGAGTGAGGGGGCCTCAGTCTTTAGCTTATGATACATCTACTTCTTCTTCTACTATTATCCAGTTGGGACTTCAGAGAATTGATTTGTTTTTGAAGCTCATTTGATTCAATTTTATATCCTTCCTTTAGTAAATTTTCCTGTTCCTAAAGAGAAACAAACACAGTTTTAAGAACATGGAACCAAAAAGGACCACCTGGAATTCTGGGGATATTATTCACTTTATCCAAGTAATCAAATCTGCAGAGACTCCAGAAGTATTTGCCCAAGGTTGTGGACTGGCATGAAAAGGACTCAAGAAGGGGCCAGAATGACAGCTTCTGCTACCTGAGACTGAGGGGATCAGAGAAGAGGTAGACTGTGGTTTGAAGAGGCAGCAGAAAGCAGTTGGAAGAGAAGCCACTCCATAAGGGGATAGGGAGAGCATCCACAACAGCACCATTAATAGCTAGTAGGCCTATGCCCTTGGCTGGAGCTGCTGGTATAGAACAGAATACAGGCTAGATTCCAGCCCTCTGTGTCTGCCTTCTCCCCCTTGAAGAGGGTTATCTGTTTTAAATCCAGGATCATATGCCTCTCAAATTGGTAAAAGCTAGTCTGTAGAAGGATAAGCATATCAAAGCAAAATTTATTTGACAGATAAAAAAGTCAAATAAAACTCCAATGTGATTAATAAGTTCCATAATATCAAATATTAACTATTATTTACATAGAGCTTAGAAGTTTGCAAAGCCCTGTATGCAACACATCCCAATGAAGTAGACCATCAAATGATTTTGCCATGTTATTACATGTGAGGAAACTAAGACATGGAGAAATGATGAGATTATGAGGCTCATTCTGAGCTATATAGTCAGTGTATAGTATCAGATTCAGCACTCAGATCATGGGAAGAAAGGAAAAACAAATGGAATAAGCATCAGAGGTGAGAGAAGAGATACCAAAAGAAAAGAATATGTGTAATTAATGCAGTGAAAAATGAAAGAGTCCCATGCAGGTGTGTTAGTTAAAATCCCCCAGCCAGTGTGTCTCTGCCGCTGATCTCCTGACTCCTGACCTGATCCATTCCTGCCATGCCGCAAGCCTGCAAGCGCCCCAGTACCTCTTCTTCTATCCTGCTTCGCTGGTGCTAGTGCTGACCTTCCACTACAACCCCGAGCCCCAACAGTGATGACCCCCGGCTGCTGCTTTAACTGCCACCCAGTCCTGACTTGCCGAGATCTTTGGAAACTTCTTTGGCTCCTGCTAAAGATTTGGTATTGCCCCCTGCCCCACCCTCTTGGTAATGGCCTGCATTCTAGCCCTCCACCTGTTTCTCTAAAGACCTAATTTAGGCACCCCCCCCACCCCCACAGGCTCTACACGTGGGATTTTCTACAAAACTGACCTAAGCTTTTCTCTAACCCCGAGCCCACGTGGACTAGCATCTGAACCTTTTGGGTGCATGGCGTATTCAAACTTTTGAGATTATTAAAAATTGAACTTAGGGGAAGAATATTCACCCTGTACCTGCTCAGAACTTTGAACTTTAAAAAAAAAAACTCCTTAAACTCAGCAGAACTCAATCAAAAGAACCTTAAATTGAACCAGGGGTGAACTTTTAAACCTCAGAACTGAATGAGTTTTATTTCTGTTTTAAAGAGTCTGTATCTTACTCTATTTTGCTAATTAGTTTTGTAAATTAATCTTGCTTATTTTGTTGATTTTCCTGTTGCACTGAATGATTTTAAGTTAATATAGTTTGTGGCTGCTAGATTAATTCTGTTTATGATTTTATTGTAACTCCCAAATAATGAAAAAAATCTATTAGAACTGGTAAGAGGTTTTGACCAGCTTGTTATCTGATACTCATTATATTTCCTAATTTATTTCAGGTTTCATTTTTACTATAATCATAAACAATGCTATATTCTTGTACCATTTGAAAGTTACACATTATAAATTGCCTTAATTTTGTTCAACCTTGGAAAGTTTGGTGCCTGCCTTGAGATTTAAATTGTAATTTTATGAGAGGTCTTTTAAAAATTTACTTTAAATGCTTAGTACCCTTCTGTATAAATGATAAGGTTTTTATGTATTTATTTTAAAGAATTGTTGTCTTAAAGGATAAGCTTTATATATATTATTGTGAAGAATTGTTGTCATATATTTTTTTACATTAGTCTATGTTTTAGCCTCTTTTATCAGAAGGGTCTAGAATTCTTGAGGATAATTTAGACCAGAAGGTTTTTTTTTAATATCAGGTTTTTATATGGAAGCAGTAACAGAATTTGTTGAGAAACCCTTAGCCAAGGTTTAAAAATTGTAACAAGTATATGATTTTTTTGAACATCATTGTTTATTGTTTTAAAACGTGTTATTAGAAATATGGTACTCTATTTGAATGTGCATTGTGAATCTGCTATTTTGTAAAACCCACTTTCTCTCACGGAAAATCTCATTTTTGGGTAACAAAATCCTTCTAGTTCTAAGCTATATATATATTTTTGATTTTTAAAACTTTTTTAAATTAGAGCAATTGATTTTTCCTTTTTCTCATCTTGTACTGGAAGTACATATATAATCATTATTTATCTTTTTTTTTTTATTTTACAGTGATATAAGCTTCATGCAAATATCTGAAGAGCCTTGAGACTATGGGATTGTGATTTAATGCCTCTCTGATTCCAGGAGAAGTGCCGAGCCACATGGTCAGAGACTTGACTAAAAGATATGCATGGATTTCAGAGTTCTATGCCAATACTTTAGGGCTTGGAAATTGGGGTTTGAGTCCTGGAGTCCCAGTCTTTTCTAAAACTTTAGAGGACGTGGGTCCCCTCAACTTAAATTCCTAGTGAAGCACCTAAGATTGGCTATCATTTAATGGCTCATTCCCTGAGAAGGTGCAGGGAAAAATCGGATCAAAGAAAGGCATTTCCCTTATTCTTCTATATATATATAGAGTAAATGGCAATTTTTCTGTAGTCCTGGCCCTAAATGGGTTATAGCAAACTGCTTAAATCACTTTCATTGGGCTTTGAATCAAAGGCCTGTTTATTTCCCCTACATTTTTTGCACATTTTACATTTCATTCACAAGTTAATTTTTTCTCCCTTTTCTTTGAATTTTATTCTTTTTATTTTTTTTTATTATTTCTTTTGCCAATTGATTTCATGCACCCCCGTGACTCACTTAGCCATGCATCCTTGGCTGACTTTTTCAGGGGATAATGTGTTAGTTAAAATTTTCCTCAGGGGGTGTGTGTGTTAAGTTTTTATAATCATAATGTCTGAATTATAATCTATATTGCAAGTCAATTTTTACTCCTTTTGAAGTAACCTCAGGGGGGGTAATGTTAATTCTCAGAAGAAAATGTATGTTTTGTAATCTATAATGTAAAGTTTAAATTCTTTGAGAGTAATTTCAGGATAAGGATTTTGCCATCTCCCCAGAATCCAGACGACGAACCTGTTTGGTGGAGGCACCAAAAGATGCCTGAAGAGCCTTCACTGGATCATGAAGATCCAATTTGAACTTTGGGGCGCAGTTGATCTGAACTATGGGGGTTGATCAAATTGGATGCATTTATTTTGAATGGACATTTTATGCCAGAAAGGGGGACTGCCCCTTAATGGTTTTTTGTCAATGTACCGAACATTGGTTTTGTTCTTTCTCCCTTTTATCTCTAAATTATTGTAAACTCTAATTTGATTATATTTTCCTGATCCATTGGGGAGATTTATCTCCCAAAGGATCACAGGGGGGTAATGTGTTAGTTAAAATCACCTGGGGTTCTATTTGGAAGGATTGAACCTCAATATAGTGTTTGACAAAATTCTGTGGACCTGTGGGGGTCCTTAAAACTACATTTCCTGCGGTCCAATGGGTTTCCTGTTTTGCATTACGTATTGAAGGTGAGGGACTGTTTTAAAATAGGGGGAAGTGACGTGGAACTTCCTCTTGAGCTACCTGAGCTTGTGGAGAGGGAAAAAGGTAAATGGCTGAGGAGAGGTTGGAATAGGTTTCTTACAGGCACGTGGTCAGTTTATCTCTATCAGCATGGCTTTTATTAAAATACTATTCTTCCTTTTGATCTCGGCCCTCATCATTTTTAATCATAACACAGGGAAAAAAAGAACAGAGAAAGACATAAAGGAACAACCAAAAAGAATACAGAGCTATGCCAAATTAAAAACACCCAGGGCAGCAGGAGAATACCAAATGAAGAGAGCTGAACAAAATGTAAAGGATAATGAACAAGACATTGGAGAACAGCTCTAGATGTTTCCCAAACCCAAACCAATATTGACAACAATATAGGATGATAAAAGAAGATAGATCGATACCAAAATTTAAATTAATTGGGACTCTAGAAGGTGTTGAAGAAACCAACAAAAACTATTCTACATTTGAATATATATTCAAGCAGATAGTATTTCACAGAATAGATCAGAGCTGACAAGACCCTATGAGTGGCAAGAATTTGTAGGATTTTAGCATGAAGAAATTGGAAACTCCGGATAAACCATTATCAAATTTCAGAATGATAAAGACAAAGATTAAAATATCAAGAAAGAAAAATGAAGCTATTTAAAAAAAATGCTTTGTCACTTTACATGGAACCAAGATGGCAGAGTAATCCTCTGCAGTTCTGTGCCACCATGAGAATCATCTCCAACCAAAATTAAAATATTGCCACAAAACAAATAAAGGACTGAAAGAACCAACAAGAAGACAGAGTGAAAAAACTTTCAAGAAAAGAAAAACCCAAAAGGTAGGCAATGAACATCTGGGGAACCAGGGTGAAAGGAGAGCAGAACCATCAAGAAACTACAGCAAGAAGGGAAGAGAAAGCCAAGAGCGAGCCACACTCTTCCACCCCACATCTGCTGTCTGAGATTTGGGAACCTATGCCCAAGCTAACATCTAGATCCTGAGACCCTGCCTGAGCAAATAGAGGTAAAAGCCAGCCCATACTCCTTGAAATATCAAACCTGTGGAGAAGTCTGGAACCCCAGCCCAGGGAATTGTAGTCTGGGCTTGGGACAAGGACTTAATTCACATCTTGGGGTGGATGATAGTACTAAGTACTAAGTACTGATCTTTTCCACTAAAACTCAGGGCAGAGCTCCAAGACAGGACAATCAAGGGTGTGCCTGATTGGATCAAGTGCACAGTGAGACCAAAAACTTTCTACTAAGCCTGAGGCTAGAATTTGATCAGTTCCTGACCTCATTAAGATCAGAGTGAGTTCAAAAGCTTATACTACTAAGCCTGAGGCAAGTCTTTAAGCTAACAGAATCACAAGGGCCAATTGAATCAGCATGGGGAGGGGGCTCTCAGAACTCTCCCTTAGACTATCACATCATCCCTCAAAGACTATGGATAATTAGATAGGAAAAATGGCCAAACAACCAAAAAATAGCACCTAAATCTAAAGATTTTTTTAAAATAAAAAAAATGCTGATATATATTTGCCTAGAGTTCTTAGCTTTAAGGCAGGGAAAAAATCTATACAATTATTTCTTCCACATCACAACTTTCTCCAGTGTGGTTTCTATATTTTGTGGATTGGGATAAGAAATTAAATGAAAATGTTTTGGGAATTTTGTGCAGATATGTGAAGGCCAGTAGACAACAGAGAATACATAGTCAAGAGTCAACTCAAACGAGAGGGAATGGCTGAAATCATCTCGAAATTTCCTTCAAGTCCCAAAGTTCTTTGAATCTTTATTTCATACAGTGTTTTAAAGATTAAAAATAACTATTTCACATGTATAAATGCATGAATTACATACCTGGAGTTTCAGAGCCATGGCTTTTTGCTGTTCTTCTATCAGCAGTTTCCTTTCTGCTTCCATTTTTTCAGTCACCTGTTTTATATGCTCTTGGTAGCTTCTTTCCCTCTGCTCCATCATCTCCTGGGTCTTCTTTTGCATTTCCTCCAACTGCTTTGCGGCAGCCTCAGCAGCTTCAGCTTTTACACGAGCCACTAAAGATGATGAAGAATTGCATTAAATTAAAGATAAGTGAAGGACAATTGATTCTCAGAGCACCATTCTGGGCTGGTTTGTTATCTCATTTTAAATGACTTTATTTCTTGGTATTGATTACAGTCATTCTCCAACAAAGTAACCAACAAATAAGTAAACATACCTGCCCACAGACAGAGGAAGTTGGTAATAAGGAGGAGCCCTTTCTGGATACCAATGGTAGTCTTTTTTTTTTTTTTTTTTTTTTTTTTTTAAATTCTTACTTTCCATCTTAGAATCAATACTTGTGTATTGGTTCCAAGGCAGAAGAGCAGTAAGAGTTAGGCAATGGGGGTTAAATGACTTGCCCAGGGTCACACAGCTAGGAAGTGTCTGATATCAAATTTGAACTCAGGATTTCCTTTCTCTAGGTCTGGATCTTAATCCACTGAGCTACCTAGCTACCCCCTCCCCACCTTTCCCGGTCAAGTCTTGTTAAAGTAATATGTGGAAGGATTGCTAGGGGATCTAAAACTACCTTCACGGGCTTCTCACCTTCAATATCTTTTTCTTTTGTTGAGAGTGACTGGTCTGCCTGCAATATTGCCTCAGATACATCTTCTTTAGATTTCAGGTATTCCTGCAGAATCTCCTCAGCCTAGTAATGAGAAGACAATGACTTAGAAAAAGAGAATAATGATCTAAGGGTAAATTCAATTTGGCTGTTCACGTGGCACTGGCCTTGACAATGTACCATTCCATTTGATATTACTGTTGTTCACCTCAGGGCTTGGAAATGGCTCCTAAAAGTTCCTTTTCTCTATCCCTAGTCTGAATCTATTGTTAATGGGAGAGTTCACCTGTATTCCCTTCCTGGGCTTCTGGTAGTAATTCTGTTTCAGTTCCTTGATCTTCTGCAGAAAGAGATGATAGCCCCTCGGTTTACTGAAATCACCCTTCTTCACTGCTTCCTCCAGAGGACTGAAAACTTCCTCAAGAATAGCTCTACACCGTTGTGCCGACTCGTTCAGGTTCTGGTTACAGAAGGCATCTCGCTTGGCTTCTAGCCGGTCCTTTAAAGCAATAAAAAAAGGAAATGAGGTATAAAGAATATAGTTGGGGGAATGTAGCAGGAACTTATCAGAATTTCTAGAATTGCATTTCAAAAATATCTCCCCCCTTCTCAAAGATGCACGTTTATATCATCATTCCATTTTTGTTGGAAATGGGAGTTTCAGAATTGCCAGCTTTTTTCCTTACTTTCCTTACCAGCATCATGCTCTGGTTCTAGATGTGCTTTTATAGGATTTCTCTGGTATATCTATCCTGAGAGATTTTTAAGATTATGGGAAGATGGCAAATGAGTCTGGACAACAAATAATTTCCTAGAAGTCCTTTCCCTTATCTTTGCCTTAGTTCACAAGCCTCAATTCTTTAAAATCATTCAAGTGGAACTCTCAATTTCTCAAAATGAATAATAAATGTATTATAATACCATAGTTGGCCAGCATCTTTTAGAAAACAGTGGACATGTGGCTCTTTTACTTAAAAGAGGTTGCAAATGGAGTTTCAGAGTCACATGACTAACTGAGACCAGGACCTTAGGATCTGTTAGCTATAGTTCTTAGGAAGAGCCTCTTTTTCCTTTCTAGGCCCACCCTCTGTCAGGCAGACCCTCCTGTCCTATGAATAAGAGCAGCCAAAGTACCGCCAATTCCTTCTGAAATTTCTGGTCCACATCTTTGAAAGAGTCCTTGATGAAGACTTCGATGGCTTCCTTCTCACAGGTGCTGTGCACATCCAACAGCTCTCGTAGGGTTTCTGTGGGGAACTGGACCCTTTGTCTCATCATCTCCTCATAGTATGTAAGGGCCCTTTGAACTGCGGCTGAGTTCTCTATTTGAGCCAGTGCTAGGACTGCGTTCTCCATACAGGGCATATCTCCACTGGTGATGGCCTCAACATAGGTCAGGACCAGATTCTCTAGACCTATAGTAGTAAGTAAAATGGAAGAAGTCAAAACTATTAGTAAAATGGTCAGAACCTGTGATGCTAAATAATGGGTATATACACTTCACTTTTCATTATATCTTAATTAATTCGCCTTTGGGGAAGTATTAGGCATATAGTATTAATGATTTTCAAATTAGCCCTTTCCAGCTTTAACATTTTATGATTCTGAAATTTTTTGAAATTTCTTGGAAGCAAGAAGTATCCAAAATAAGTCAAGGGTAAAAGAGATAAAGGTACAGCTTCAGTCCTGAACAGGGTTGATCATTCTTTTGATAGTCCCATTTGTCTTCCCTTTGGGCATGGGGATTATATGTAATTATATTTTAATTATTGTATCATTGGGGAATGAACAGGAATGGGGTATGGTAAGGAAGGTTTTCGGGTTAACTCTTTCTAGCTTTAAGTTTTTATTATATTTTAGAGAATTAAAAAAAAATCGTAGGAGATTTTCTGATATAAGAGGAAAGGAAGGAGTGTCCATAATGGTAATAGTGGATGAGAGACCATGGACAGGAACCTGGAAAGGTCATTTGTTATCTAGTCCAACAGATTATATCTTTATAAGTGGTTCTCCTCAGAGAGTACCCTTTTACATTTCCCTTTCCTGTTCCCTTAAAAACAGCAGAAGAAAATTACTGGAATGATGAATAGGAAGGAGAAAGGACTCACGGGGCCCATTGACTTGGATGCCTCCTTGGAGAGTTTTCACATTGGCGTCCCGGAAGATATACAAGCAGAAGCTTTCGACTTGTTTCACAAAATCAGGATCTAGTTCACTGTCATGAAGCTTTTCCAGCTGGGAAAGCATCTTTCGGTGGGCAGGTCGGTCAAAGATAAAGCATTTCTTCTTGGGGAAGAACTGGCGGATACATTGACGAGGTAGGTTGAACATTTTAACTTCCTCAGGTTTACCTGAGGGAAAGAAAGGTGTCTTGTAATATAGAATAAGGCCTGGAATTCAGACAACTCTTTAAAATTATGTCCCCTTTCTGGGACCTATATTTGGACTGATATTAGATTATTTGTGCACAGTTCTGTGCATGTTGACTCCCTCATTAGAATAAGCTCTTTTTGAAGGTAGGACCCATTCTTTTTTCTTGGTCTTTTTATACCCAAAACATAGCAGTGTGCCTAGCATAATAAAGGTACTTAATAAAAGCTCATTGAAGGTAATGATGTTGATGAAAATAAGACAATAAACTTGTTTCAAAGATAAGAGAGGGGTTCAGTTGTTCACTGTGGCCAGTAGTCTAGACTTTAGTCCAAACTGAATAACTTTCCTTGGGTTCAAGTAGGAAGAGAACCAGAACTAAAGAATAGATTCAGGATGTAAAATCAATTCTCCCTTCCTTCCCCATCATTGCCCAACCCTCAAGCCCTGGAACCTTTTCTAGGCCTCAGTGCATTCTCCAGGTACTCATCAGGGGTGACAGGTTTTCCATCAATTTCCAGCTCCAAGCTGAAATCACGCAAAGTCCACACAAAGTCTGGAAAGAAGCTCACAAATTCAGAGATATTTTCTACCTCACTGATTTTGGAGGAAGATTTGCTCTTGATGCGGTCTGTCAGCTCAGTTACATAGCTGGGGAATTAATTAAGCAAATATGGCAAAAAAGAAAAGCACCAGTCCTTGTTCCACAATTCCTTCAGTTCTCTAAACTCTTTTACTTCCCTTTGGCCTGAAAACAGATTACTTTTTGACATGAAGCATGAGTAATTTCTTTATAAATTGTCATTTTTTCCATTTTATGTTATTTTCATACCTGTCCTTAGAACATGAGGAACAGAACATGGACTTCTGAGAGTTATCTGGAGAAAGTGAAGGCCCTCCCTTCTTCCCTTCCCCAAATCTACTCTTGCCCTGAATCACAGGAAGGATACTGGAGCTGATCCATAGCCTGCTGGTTGATGGTGCCCATGCTGTTGTAGACAAAGGTGCTGCTGAGTAGCACGGCCAGGGCAAAGATCCATGTGTCATTCTTGTTATCTCCCTAGAAGTCAGAACACATTTCCTTTTATTGTTACATGATACATTTCCACTATCATATCAGTTCCTGGATTAGCATCCTTGTATACCAGGAGAGTCTAACTTGGGTTTTTGCAAGCCCACAACCTATAATAATACTAATGTGCTCTCCTTTATTTTCAGTCTTGAATGGTGTTTTCCCTTCTTACCTTCTCCACATCACCCAGTCCCTCAGTATCCAGGAGAACAAGGCCATGATTTGGCTTCTTGGGATGAGGAACACACCACATCCAGATGCCCTTGGTGTGAGACTGCACTGTGGAGCCAAGGGAGAAACCTGTGCAAGAGTTTGGAGAGATGAGCATGAAGTAATCTGGAGACTATTATACTTGGTGAGCGTTTTGGGGATTGGTACAGCTGGGTAATATTAATCCTTCACTGTCAGAATATTGGCTATTTTCCCATAGTGGAGAAGAGAGAAGATTACATATACTATAACCAGTACTTTAGGCTGAATTTTTAAATGAACACCAGAGAGATACAAAATAGACCAGTAGTCTAAACTCCACAAGAGGGAATATATATATATATATATATTGTGCTTCAGAGACCAGTAGGGACCCTTAGGAAGTTTTCTCTTATTGCTTCTGTATTCATCCATCCATCCATCTATCTATCCATTCATTCATCTATTCATTTGTCCATTTTATTTATTTAACTCACTTTTTTTTTAACATTTATTAATATTCATTTTTAACATGGTTACATGATTCATGCTCCACCTTTCCCCTTCAACCCCCGCCCCCGCACCCCCCCCCACACCCTTGGCTGATGCGCGTTTCCACTAGTTTTGTCATGTGTCCTTGAACAAGACCAATTTCCAAATTGTTGGTAGTTGCATTGGTGTGGTAGTTTCGAGTCTACACCCTCAGTCATGTCTACCCCGACCCATGCGTTCAAGCAGTTGTTTTTCTTATATGTTTCCTCTCCTGCAGTCCTTCCTCTGAATGTGGGTAACATTCTTTACCATAAATCCCTCAGAATTGTCCTGGGTCATTG
>NC_058133.1:39792907-39849144 GCF_016433145.1 Gracilinanus agilis | reverse complement strand
TTAAAGTAGTATTTTATGTAGAAAGATGTCTAAATATACACACATGGAAACTATGTATTTGTGCACATAGACATGTAGTATGGACATACATCCCATTATAGATATATGTAGATGAATGCTACAATAAATCATATGTACACATCATACTATGCACTGTATACACATTCTATAATACACACACAGCATACATGATACATATCATACATATGCCTATACAGCTGTCCATATGGCTGTTATTAGTAAGACAAAGTGGGAGAAACCTTCCTTTGTCTTCCTGATCACCCTAAGACAGTGATGGGCAAACTACAGCCCTGCAGGACAGATACAAATGTCCTATCCAGCTGCTGCTGCCTCCACCCCAGATCAATAAGCCTCCTCACAGTAGCTACCCCTTCCCCACGGCCAGATTTTGGCCCCCTAAAGTTTTCTTCCTTTCCTTTGGCCCCCTCTTTAAAAAGTTTTCCCATCACTGCCCTAAGGGGTCTGAAGCAGAGGTCGGAACGAAGCCTTGCCTTTCCACACGCATCCTTCCTTGTTGAAGAGAAGTCACCAAAATGGACCAAGTATAGTTATCTATGAAAGGACCAACCACACATGCCATGACTTTGCTGATTGCACATACCTGATTTTTTCCCTGCTAGCTTATTCATCAGGTAGGACTTGCCAGTGCGATAATTGCCCACAATGGCCACCACCACCACTGGCTCAGTTATTGAAGCAAGGATCTTTAGCGATTTCTGGTTCACTGTCAATCGTCCATTATTGTTTTCAATTAAGCACTCTGGGGCCGACATCCAGACATCAGAGCCCATGTTGAAGGGGGTATGTTTCTGCAAATGGAAAGTCTGGTCAAATAGGCACTGAAATGCCTAGTCTTTATTTCTAAATACTGAGCCAAGCTCCATCCCCACGGGACTGCTCTCCTGCAGTCACGGATGACTCTCCCCATATATTGTGATAGGAGCCTCTTCTCTCTGTTAAGTACCAGAGACTTTTCTGATGAAAGCAGCCCAAACATTTGTGAGATCTAGCTTCTGTCTCTCTAAACCTGTGATCTGATTTAAAATTAAAAATATTTAAAAAGATCTGTGATCTCAACCACACGATTATACCATTTAAACCCAGAAGGAACCTTAGAACATAGATAGCTTAAACTATTCTCAAGGTTCATATAATGAATAGTTCCAGTGAGGTTCAATGATTTATTTAAGGTCACAAAGGTAGTTAGTGGTATGGAAGTGTATCTATTAAGGACTCCTATTTCTTTAAAAATATTTAGAAATAATATTAGGATGGACTTTACGACTAGTAGCAATACAATAATCCAGGATATTCCTGAAGGACTTATGAGTAAGAATGCTATCCACATTGAGAGAAAGAACTATGGGAATAGAAATGCAAAAGAAAAGCTTATGACTGATGACATTACTTGTTTATATGGATATATGATTTGGGGTTTTGGCTCTGTGGAAAAACGAATAATGTAGAAATAGGTATCAAGTGATAACATTTGTGTAACCCAGTGGAACTGCTCATTGGCTCTGGGAAGAGGAAGGGAAAGAAAATAAATCCATGGAAAAATATCTAAAAAAGTAAAAAAAAAAAAGAAATAATAATAGGAGAGTAACCTATCCCAAATTCCTTAGTCACATTTGGATGGAAAACCTTAACTGTATTTGATCAAATTCTAAGGAAATAAAGTCTTGCATGAAATAATTTTGCTTCATTATTATAGAAGACCTGACTTGTTTCTAAAAGGAGGGGCTTAATTGGCTCCAGGAGGAACACAGGGTTCCTGAACTTGATAAGGGAAATAATCCAACTAAGAGAAGGAATGTTTTTTGATTAATCTGGTGAGGAGTGGCACCCCCTTTGTTCACCCTTAACCAGAAGGATCTATTTCTGGGAAACAAGTTTTCATTGTGTGGAAGCTGTTACTTTTGTTTTGTTTAAACCTGGATCTATTCCCAGAATAATGTTCTGAAATGCAAAAAATAAAATATATAGAACTACAAAGAAATCAAATTATATTTCAGTAGAGTACTCCTCCTCCTTTTCTTCCTCCTCCTCCTCATGGAGCCCAGATTAAGAACTTCTGCTCTAGCAGAGTTCTGAGAGCATTTTCAAGAGGTTCTCAATAGGGGACACAATAGTGTCCTTTAAGGGAATCAGTTGGTAAAGAAGATTTGCTTTCCCTGTTGATTTCATGTTCTTTCCTTCTTTTTTCTCTTTCAACAAGTGTGTGACTGTTATACATGTAACAGTGACTGAATTGCTTTGGGAGATAAAAAGATGTCTAAGAATTCATACATAAAACTTGATCCTCTGTCTCTCAGATTCTAAACCTGACTTGGTATCTATCAGATATTTCTGACATGGGGTCTGTGAACTTTAAAAAAAAAGTAGTTTGATATAAAAAATAGTTTGATGCAATATTTCAATATAATTGGTACCTTTTAAAATCCTACATATTCTATTTTATGCACTTAAAATAGTGGTTCTTTTTTTTAGCTACAATTTTTGTAGCTGGTTATAAGTCAACAGGAAAATATTGTTGTTAAAAAGAGATTCTTTCAGGGAGAACTCCGATTGTAAAGAAAAAACAAAACAAAACTATGTATACCCTGACCAGGAGCAGGTACCAGGACTCTGCCATACACATTGCCCTCTAATGCCCTCTAGTGGCATATATATATAGTAGCAGAGTTATGAGAGCATCTTCAAGAAATTCCCAGTAGGGGACACAATAGCGCCCTTTAAGGGAATCAATGGATAAAGAAGATTTTGTATATATATATATATATATATACATATGCATATATATGCATATATATGTATAAATATTTTATTTATATATATGTATATATATAGTAGCATATATATATAGTGTGGTCTGACTTGCATCCCACCAGGACTTTGGGAAAAACACTTAAACTCCTTAGTTCCAAGTTTCCCTATTTGCAAAATGAGGAGGAAGCCTAATATCTTTACTTGCCAGAGTGATTTTTCTTAGATTAAATTTGATATTTGTGAATTTAATAGCTAGCATTTACACTAGGGCTTAAAGGCATGCAAAGAGATTTAATATATCATCTCATTTGCTCCTCCTAACAATGCTACTGTCACCCCCATTTTACAGATGACCAGAAAGCAAGTGACTTGCCTGGGATCCCATAGCTAGCGAGGGGGTCTGAGATAGCATTCAAACTCCAGTCTTCCTGACTCCAAGTCCAATGCTTTTCTGGCCAGGTCATCCTGAGACCTCAACAACACAAGCTACATAGATTTTAAAGTTAGCAGTAACTTATCAACATCTCTGACCTAACTGGCTCCTTTTCTTTCTTTTCTGCTCTGAAAAGCAGCCAAGTGGAACAGTGGGCAGACCAGAATTCAAATGCAGCTTTAGACACTAGTTTGTTTTAGTTTCCCAATCTGAAAAATGAGTCTAGTAAAACCTACTTCCCAGGGCTGTTGGGAAGAAAAAATGAGATATCTGTAAAGTGTTTTGTAAACCTTAAAGTGCTAGCTAGTGTATAGACATGTTGGTTGTCATTCCCTAAACAAAGACCCGACTGTTTCACTTTAAATTCTCTGACTGCAAGAATCTAAAGCAGTTTCACCATTGGCATCTGTGGGAGCATTTCATTAGATTCTGAACACAAGTTGTTGCAATGCCTCCTCCAAATCCTCCCCACCAGCTAAGAGATTTTTACTGTTCAAAGAACTTTTTGCATCTCCAGCATTTAGCACAGTGCTTGGCACCTACAAGGTGCTTAACAAAGAGTTCATTTATTTATTTATTTATTTATTTATTTACTTATCTATCTATCTATCTATCTATCTATCTATCTATCTATCTGTCCATTTATTCATTCATTCATTCATTCATTCATTCATTCATTTATTCATTCATTTATTTATTTATTTGTTTGTTTGTTTGTTTATTTATTTATTTATTTGATTCTTTTAAACCCTTACCTTCTGTGTATTAATACTGTGTATTGTTTTCAAGGCAGAAGAGTGGAAAAGGCTAGGCAATGGGGGTTAAGTGACTTGCCCAGGGTCACACAGCTAGGAAGTATCTGAGTTCAGATTTGAACCAGGACTTCCCATTTCTGGGCCTGGCTCTTCATCCACTGAGCCACCTAGCTGCCCCCTTAACAAATATTTATTGAACAACTGAGAGAACAGAAAATTTATTGTGTGTGTCATGGAGCCCTTGGACAATTTGTGAAAGCCTATGGACCCCTTCTCAGAATAATGTTTTCTAAAGCACAAAAATAATATTGAATTTGAAAGGAAAGCAATTCTATTGAAATGAAAATGTAATTTCTTTTCTTATCCAAAATCACAGACCCACTAAAATCTATCCATGAACCCCTTGGGTGCCTACAGGTGTCAGGTTAAGAACGTCTCTGAATAAGAACACCAAGACCCCAGATTATAGTAAGGATTTAATTAGGTGAGGGTAAGAAAATAAGAGGAAAGGGGAGCATCCCTTTGATCACTGCCATTGTGAAATAGGAAAGAAGATCCTAAAATGCCCCTGAAAGAGAGGGCAGAGGGAGTGCTTAGCATGGAGCAGGCATTAAATGCTTTCCACTCACTCCTTCAAAATTTAAACCTGGCGGATGCCTAATATTCTCCACTAGACAGTTCAGTCCTATCTCCGTGCTGGTCGTTTTCAGGGAAACTGACTTCCCCATCAATCAATCAGCAGCTTTTAAGAAATGGCAACTATAAGTCAACCACTGGGCTAGGAGCCTGGGATACCAGGCAAAAGGTAAAACAACCTCTGCCCTTCAGGATCTAGCAGCGTAGCTAAGGTTTACAGTGAGAGATAAAACAGAAAAAAGGCGACTTTGGAGAGAAGAGGCACCAGCGACTAGGAGGACCAGGAAAGGCGTCCTGTACAAGTCGGGGCGCCAGCGTCGCCTCTCAGGGAACTAGGGAGTCCTCTGCCAGCTAGTGGGGAGGGAGTGTATTCCAGATGCGGAGCCAAGCCGGTGCAAAGGGACCGAGTTGACCAATGTGGGCTGAGTCTGGGTAGCTGGACGTGCGCGTGTTGAGGAATATAGGAATGCTCATTAAGGCTTCTCTCATTAAGGCGAGAAGGGGTCGGGCCATATTTGCTATAAATGCAAAGGGATAAGTTCACACCCTGCGACCCCAAAGTCTGAGCGCCGTTATCAGCTTTAATGACACCAAGGTGCACTAAGACCTTGGGGGCGTCGTGTATCGGTCCGGTAGTCACAGGGAGCCCCCGAACTGCCTTTCCCTTTCTGCAACCCTAATCCAGGGCTCCCAAACAGAGAATAAAGTAGCACTCTAGTAGAATAGGAGAAAGCTACCGTGAAAGGAAGAGAAACTACGGGACAAATCCTTACCGGTTCCCGTTTCTTCTGACTTGAGTTTTCTTGTGTTTGCTCTGCCCTCGCTTTCTGTCCGTCCATCTGGACTGTTGGTTTCTGTTCTGATGCCTCGGCTTTTGAGCCTTGGGGATTTCCGGGTTTTCTAAATATGTTTAATGACTTGAAAAAAACAACCAACTTTCCAGAACTGAAACAAAAGACCAGAAGTGAAAGAGAAAGAGAAAAAGAGCTTTGGTTTTGAGTCACTGCGGACCATAAAAGGAGTTGAGTGTGATGCTGGGAGCAGGTTCTCTCTAGGGACACTATTTCACCAGCTTGCAAAAATCCAGATAGCAGGAAACACAGGCTAGTCTATAACGAATTCACACGTGGCTTTGGAAGCTGTTGCAATTTAAAAGAGTTGGATCTTTTGAAATTATTTTCCATTCCATTCAGGATTTTATATTTCATTTCCTGTGAGCATATGGTTTCTCTCCCCAAGAGAATATAAACTCCTTGGGGGAAAGGATTTGTCTTTGTATCCCCAGCGGCATCTGGCTTAAAAAAGGTGATTAATAAATGTTTGTTGAATTAAATTGAAAAAAAAATAATTTCCAACCAAAGACAATACAATTGAAAGGTATGTTGTCCAGTTGCACCATCCCAATTTCCCTTGCTCTCTTACTCAATTCTGGGACCAAAAAGCATCACTCTATACGACCAAAATACTCCAGTGTCTACTGAGTGGCTAGATATTAAAATTTTGGGTTTTAAGGGATTTTTTTTTGAGTGGGTTGTTACCTGGCACTTTGAATAGGGGTAAATAAAGAGGCTGTGATTTCTAGCCTAATAATATTGGTGTTGGAGTTGAAGAGAGGAGGAGGCTCCCACCTTAGAAAGGAGATCCTGACCTGAGTAATAAACTGAGGGAGGAGTTAGCTAAGAAAGGTGGATAGCTGGCTTGGCTGAGGATGAGGAGGAAAAGGATGGAAGGCTTAAGAAGTGATGAGAGGAGAGGGATTTGGGTGGAGAAGGTAGGAGGGCTAGGTCTAAGACAGGAAGGGGCATGATGTGCTGAGGAAAAGGGTCATGACAGATCGGAATTGTCTGAACAACAGAAAGCATCTAGTGTAAGTATAATCTGAAGAAGAAACTGCTCCCTCCAACCTCTAACGTTCTTGACAAACCCATTCTTTGAGGGAAGAGCTCACTACTTCTGCTGAAAACATCTAATTCCACTTTTGGACAGTTCGAATTAATAAGATATTTTCCCTTACATTGAGCCCAAACCTATTCTTGGCACCTTCCATCCATTACACACTTGTAATTCTGCCATCTGGTGCCAAGCAGAAAAGGATGGATCTTCAAGTTGGAGATATCAACCACAGAGCAAATGATTGTCATATCTTTCCAAATGCAAAAGAGATAGTAATTTGAATCCTATTTCTAGAGTAATAGGTGCTCTGCTGGTAGAGAGAGTGTAAATACAGATGGCAAATTAGCCAAGTAACTCCTGGTTTCCTGCTGCATGGACTCCAGTGGTCCCAGTTCTGAGGTATTGGCAGGGGAAGCAGAAAGAGCAACAAAAAGAACACAGAAGGGAAAGGCGACTGGGTCAGGTCAAGGGCACACTCAAGAGATCTGAGCTGGAGGCAGCCTAGAGAGGTGTCTCATTGGACAAGGTGTCTGAAGGAAGGGAGAGCCTTGTAGGGTCACAGGACCATAAATGCACACATGAAAGGGATCTTAGAGGCCATCAAGTCTATGAGGAAAAAGAGACCATATAAGTTAGCTGACCGTCAAGGTTACACAGAAAGCAATGGCTTTTAGCCTTATGCTTATCTGTTGATTATTTATATAATCTTAGATACCAAACCCTTATCTGAAAATTTTAATGCAAAAATTTTTTTTTCCCCCATTTGGCTATTCATTTCCCTTCAGATCCAACGTGCATTAATTTTGTTTGTGTGGAAGCTTTACAGTTTCATATAATCAAGATATCTGTGCTTATCTTTTGTAATTGACTCAGTTTCTTGTTTGGCTAAGAATATATTTCCTACCCATAGCTATGAAAGGTGTTTTATTTGCTTCTTTCCTAATTGTTTTATAGCATGATCTTTAATATTAAGATTATCTATTTAGAATGTATTGTGAAATATGATGTAAGGTGTTGATCTAAGTTCAGTTTCTGCCAGATTTCTTTCCAGTTATCCTACCAGTTAAAAAAATCAGAGTTGTATTCCTAAATAATTTATATTTTCTGATTTATTGTACACTGAGTTATTCAGTTCTATATTTTCTGATTATTGCTTATTTAGTCTGTTCTAGTAATCTACCTCTATTTAAAATCAGTACCAGATGATTTTGATGACTGTTGCCTTATAGAATAGTACAAAGCACTATTTTTGGAAGTACTATTTCTAATTCATGACAACATCTTTAAAAAAATTAAAAAATTTTGTTAAATATTTCCCAATTACATAATTTTTTTACATTAATTTAAGAAAATTTTGAGTTCCAAATTCTCTCCCTTCTGCCCCTTGCCCACCCATTGAGGAGGCAATCAATATGATACCAATTTTTCATTTGCAGTTATGCAAAATATATTTCCATATTACCTATGTTGCAAAAGAAAACACACACACACACAAACAAGAAAAATAAAGAAAAAATATGCTTCAATCTGAATTCAGAGTTCATCAGTTCTCTCTTTGAAGGTAGATAACATTTTTCATCATGGATCCTTTGGAATTATCTTGTGTTGTAAATCATTAGATTCATTGTCTTGATCAGAGTAGCTAAGTCTTTTGCAATTTGTCATTCTTATGATATTGCTGTTACTGTGTACAGTGTTCTCCTATTTCTGCTCACTTTACTCTGCATCAATTTGTATGTCTTCCGAGGTTTTTCTGAAACTATTTTGATCGTTTCTTATAGCACAATAGTATTCCATCATAATTATATAGCACAACTTGTTCAACCATTCCCTAACCAATGAATATCCCCTCAATTTCTAATTCTTTGCCATCACAAAAAGAGCTACTATAAATGTTTTTGTGCAAATAGTTCTTTTTCTCTTTAAAAATATTTTTGAAATTCAGACCTATTAGTGGTATTGATGGATTAAAGAATATTCACAGTTATATAGACCCTTGGACCTAGTTCCAAATTGCTCTCCAGAATGGTTGGATCACTTGACAACTCCACTAATAGTGCATTAGGGTCTCAATTTTTCTACATGCCTTCCAAAATTTATCATTTTCCTTTTTTAGTTATATTAACCAATCTGATAAGGTGGTACCTCAGAGTTTGTTTTAATTTGTGTTTCTCTAATCAGTTGTGATTTAGAGCTTTTCCCCTTTTAGCTATATAAAATTCCCCCATATAACAATATGATAACTTTGATTTCTTCTTCTGAAAACTGCATGTTCCTAACCTTTGACCACTTATCAATTGGTGAATGACTTATGTTCTTATAAATCTGACTCAGATCTATATTTATTTGAGAAATGAAACCTTTATCAGACACTTATCAGACACAAGACTCTTGTAAAATATTTTCTTCATTTTTTTGTTTGCCTTCTAATCTTGGTTGCATTGCTTTTGTTTGTGCAAAATTTTAAAAATGTAATGTAATAAAAATTATCTATTTTATATCTTGTGATGCTCTCTATCTCTTGTTTGGTCAAAGATTCTTCTCTTAGAAACAGCTAAGTAGCTCAATGACCTGGAGTCAGAAGGATCTGGGTTTAAATCTGGTCTCAGACACTTCCTAGCTATTTACTCTGGGCAAGTCACTTAACCCTCATTGTTTAACCCTTACTGCTCTGCTACCATGGAACCAATATGAAGTATTAACTCTAAGACAGAAATTAGGCATTATTGAAAAGAATAAGTTCTTTCCTTATTCATAGATCTGATGGGTAAACTATTCCAGGTCCCCTAATTTGCTTATCTTATCACCTTTATTATCTTATACTTATTTTGAACTAATGTTGGTATAAAGTGTGAGATATTGATCTCTACCTACTTTTTGTCCTACTATTTTCCAGTTTTTCCAGCAGTTTTTATCAAATAATAAATAATTGTCTTTTGAGTTTGAATTTCTGGGTTTATCAAACACTAGATATGATCATTTACTACTGTATGTGGTAAACCTAATCCATTCCATTGATTCACCACTCTTTCTTAGTCAATACCAGATTGTTTTGATGATCACTGCTTTGTAATACAACTTGAGATCTGGTCCTGTGAAGCCACCTTCCTTTACATTTTTTTTTGCCCACTAATTCCCTTGATATTCATGACCTTTTTGTTCTACCAGATGAATTTTGTTATTATTTCCTTCTTGCTCTATGAAATTATTTTTGGAGGAGTTTGATTGGTGTGGCACTGGATAAAGAAGTTAATTTAGGTAGAATTGTTATTTTTATAATATTGGCTTAGCCTATCCATAAACAATTAATGCTTTTCCATTTGTTTAGATCTGATTTTATTCATGTAAAAAGTGTTTTGTAATTGTGTACATATAGTTCCTGAGTTTGTCTTAGCAGGTAGACCATTTTTCTCTTTTCATACAGGGAATTTTTCTTTTTGCTTTATCTGATGGCATGACTGCAACTCTTGCTTTTTTGGATTTATCTTATGCATAATAAATTTTGTTCTAACCCTTTTTTTCTTTTCTTTTCAGTTTATGACTTTCAAGTGTCTTTCTTTTAAGTAACAGATTATAGGGTTTTGTTTTATTATCTAATCTGTTATTTGTTTTTGTTTATTGGATTGTTACTCAATCCACATTTACAATTATGAGAGCTTTATTTTTCCTTTACTTTTTTCCTTTATTTTTTCCAAATTAGAATTTCTTCCTATTCCTTTGTAAAGACAGTATTTTTTCTCTTTTGTTGTTTTAGCTTAATTAACTTTAAAGCATCCTCAGTTCCTATGACTTCTTCCTCTCACCCTCAATTGTCATGACCTCCCCATTTGTTTTTCCTTTTACTAGTTTTGAAGTTTTGCATAATATGTTAGTTTTTTTCTTCTTTTTATCTAGTTACCTAGTTATTTCCTTCTCTTTCTCCGAATTCAACCAAATATGATCCCCTTTTTACCCTCCCTCAACTTGTTTTGTTTAAAAATTTTATTTTTCACTCATAGCAAATTTTCATTACTTTTTTCTAAAAAAGGATTTCTTTCACTCATTTTCTTCATTGTTTATTTTTCCTTTATGGTGATTCTCCACTTTTATTTATTATTTATTGGATTCATGGCCTTTATGTTATTTATTCCTTCTTCTGTCTTTGTGTTTTTGATGGAATTAAACTTTCTAAGGTACCTAGCTTGAGTTCATCTTCTAAACACAATTTCCAAATAATTGATTTCTACCTATTGTCCCACATTCCCAATTTTCTTTTGTGTTTCACTCTTAGGAATACCAATTCCCAAAGGTGATAGAGAAGATAGAAACTTTGAGCCAGCTTGCTGAACTTTTCTCATTTAAGATGTTTTTATAAATTGTTTTCAAAGTTTCTATTTTAAATTAAAGCTTCATATTTTCCTATTGAGAAAAGAAGAAAAAAAATCCCATAAACTCTATTTTCCTCAATTCATATGATCTGAAAGGCACTTGTCTTTTCTGACCTCCAATTTGTCTGTGTTTCTTCTCACATATTAGTGGGGAAATTATTATCTTTACATATGAATTTTTATGTTTTTTAAGCAAAAAGGCATTTTCTTTTTTCATTTACTAAACTGTTGACCTAAGAAAAGATTTTGAATACTTGACAAATGAATTTAGTTCTTTTTCTTTATAAAAAAGTTTCTTTCTTTTCCTTTCTTTTCATTAACCAGATTTCAGTTTATGACCTTACCAATGTCCTCTTATGCCTACATAACTATTTTATTTTTGAATAGTGCTCAGTGTTTTAATCTTATAAATAATATGACTCCAACTTCACTGAAGAAGAAAAATATGAATTTACCAATATAAATATATAGGGACTAAATATACAAGTTTAAATCTGTATGCTATCCCTAGCCTGAAAACAATTCATGGGTCTTTGGGAAAAATCAGTAAGTTTTTGAATATAAGAGCAGTTCCAACTGGTAATCAAAAAAGAAACTAAATGTTTGGAAGGAAACAAACATTTATTACATACCTGCTGTGTGCTAGGCACTGTGCTGATTGATTTATTACCTCATTTGATCCTCACAACAACTCTGGGAGGTAGGTACTAGTATTATCCAGTGTTAGACCACTGCATTGTCTTTACTACTCATGCCTCATTAAAAATATTTTATTTTTTTCCAGTTACATGTAAAAGCAGTTTTAACATTCATTTAAAAATTTTTGAGTTCCAAATTCTCTCCCTCTTTTCACCCTCCCTCCCTCATTCCTTTCCATTGGTCCCCACTTCATGTAAACGGTAAGCAATCTGGTATAGATTGTCCATGTACAATCATGTAAAACATTTTTATTTATTAACCATTTTATAGAAGAGATATCAATCAAAAAATAGAAGAAGAAAAAGGAGAAATATAGTATGTTTTGTTCTGCATTCACTTCTTTCTTAGAGGACAGATGGCGTTTTCCATCATAAATCACTGGGACTGTCTTTGATCACTGTATTACTGAGAATAATGAGGTCATCCACAGTTATTCATCAAAAAATATTGCTGTTATTGTGTATAATAAATGTTCTTCTGGTTCTTCTCATTTGACTTTTCATCAGTTCCTGTAAGTCTTTTCAGTTTTTTTCCCAAATCATCTGTTCATCATTTATTTTTTTCAAAAAAAATTATTGTTTTTATTTCCCATTAGTTTATAAACTTCTTTTTTGTTTTTTAAACCCTTACCTTCTGTCTTGGAGTCAATACTGCGTATTGGTTCCAAGGTAGAAGAGTGATAAGGGGTAGGCAATGGGGGTCAAGTGACTTGCACGGGGTCACACAGCTGGGAAGTGTCTGAGGCTGGATTTGAACCTAGGACCTTCCATCTCTAGGCCTGGCTCTCAATCCACTGAGCTACCCAGCTACCCCCTGTTCATCATTTCTTTTAGTCATGTCCCATCTTTGTAAACTTCAAAGTGTTAAATGAACATAAGATATTACTATTAGCTTAGCATTTACCAATATAAACCAATAGAAATAAGAACCTTTAGTCAAGTGCCATATCCTCAATTCTGAAGCTTCTCTTTAAGTTTTTTTTTTTAATTTTTTTTTATTTTTTTTAACATTTAT
Source organism: Gracilinanus agilis (assembly GCF_016433145.1). Lineage (NCBI taxonomy): Eukaryota > Metazoa > Chordata > Mammalia > Didelphimorphia > Didelphidae > Gracilinanus > Gracilinanus agilis. The sequence goes on along the minus strand of NC_058133.1, from coordinate 39,836,557 downwards.
TAATATTCATTTTAACATGGTTACATGATTCATGCTCCTCCTTTCCCCTTCAACCTCCCCCCCCCCTACCCATGGCCAATGCGCATTTCCACTAGTTTTGTCATGTTTCTCTTTAAGTTTTGCTGTAAATCAGGGTAAGCAAGAAGGGGAAGCTCTAAGTCTTAAAGGCACGACATAGCTATTTTTCCTGTAGAGTGTTCCATCTTGCCATGGAAAGATTGTTTCTGATGCTGATGCTGTTGCAATTTGGGGCATTGAATCTTCCCTGTAGTCAGTTTTCCTGTTCCTGATGAGAAACAAATACGGTCTGAGAGCAAGTCACAGAAGGGAACTCAGTAGCTGTCTGGGACCATAGGACACTCAACCTTAGCCAGGGAACCAGTTCTGTGAACCTCTCAACAAAGGCAGGTGTGCTGTCCTAGGTGCTGGCCTGGAGTGAAAAGGGAGGGCAAAGTGGCTTCTGCCACAAACTGATCCATGGTCAGACCGAGAAGAAGAGAATCAGAGAGGGTGCGGAAGATAGCAGAGATCCCACATCAGAAGTCTTAGAGTTGTATTGAGCCCTGAGCAGCTTGCCCAGGGTCCTTTAGTTAGGATGTGCTATATATAGTTGGTCAGTTAATAAATATGTATTAAGCATGTGCCAGGCACTATATTAATTCCTGATTAGCCACAGGGCTTGAATCCAAATTTTTCTGGCTCCGAGGTCAGATTTCTGTCTTCTATGGCATACTGCCTCTCCTCCCCTCCCCTCTACTCCCCCCCTCCCCTCTCCTCTCCTTTCTAGGGTTATTGTTAATATCAGATCATATTAAATTTGTAAGATACTTCGAAAACTTTAAAGTGCTACATAAACGTGATCATTATTATTTAAAAATGATAATGACAAAAATAAACATGTGAACTGAAAAATTAATTATTTCTCAAAAGATTTAGTCTCAGCTCTTCCTCTAATTAGCTCTGTGAACTTGGGCAAATGTCTCTATTTCCATAGGAATTGGTTTCCTCATCTGTAAAATCTGAGCCTTAGACCAGATGATCACTAAGCTTCTTTCAAACGCTAAAATCCTTTGAATTTGCAAATCTTTGAAAATGCACAGTTGTTAAAAAAACTTATCAAGTACTGGCTAAGCCATGGAACATATACCTGCAGTTTCAGAACCTCAGCTTCCTCAAACGCTTTCCGAAGCGATTCACCTCAGCCTCTACCCTTGCAGGTATTGTCTTCCGTCCTTTATCTCGATTCTGCATCTCCTGATTCCTCTTCTGCAGTTCCTCCAGCTGCCTTGCAGCAGCAGCCTCAGCAGCTTGAGCCTTCATCCGCTCCTCTGCCAAAGGGGGAAAAAAAACCCCAGGGATACTTAAGTCACAGCAAAGGACCGCTTATCCCCCAGCCAGCTATCATCCATGGATGCATTTCATTGAACAGAATTCTGTCATTCTTTACCAAGGTAACCAGTTCATATGTCCTCAGAGATGGACAAAGTTTTGGGATCCATGAAAGATCTCCTGTTGGAATCTAACTGTCCCAGAGAAATGAAGTTATTTTAAATGAAAATGCCTTAGGTTCCCCTCCCTCTCTCCCATCTCTTTTACATATTCCTTACCAACAATCTCCTTTTCTTTTGCTGTCAGTGCTATATCTGTCTGCTCAATTGTTTTAGCCACGTATTCCTTGGATTTCAGATATTCCTGCAGAGTCTCCTCAGCCTAGCAATGGGAAGATAGTGAATTAGAAAAAGGAAATAATGCTGCTCTTTAGATAAAGTCAAAAGTTGACCATTCATGTGACTGCGTCTTTGACAATGGCCATTCCATTTGACATTATCATTGTTTGCCTCAGTGCTTAGAAATGTACTCTAAAGTTCCCCCTTCACCCCTAACCTGAATCAATCACTAATTCAAGGCTTTACCTGTATCCCTTTCTTAGGCTGCTGTTTGTACTTCTCTATTAGTTCTTGCTTCTTCTGCAGAAAGAGACCATAGCCCCCTGGTTTAGAGAAGGTCCCCTGCTTCACTGCTTCCTCCAGAGTACTGAAAATATCTTGAAGCAAAGCTCTGCACCGCTGTGCTGACATGTTCAGGTTCTGGTCACAAAAGGCATCTCGCTTGGCCTCCAGGTGGCTCTTTAGAGCAAAATAAAGGAAAGAAGGAAACAAGCTTTAATTAAGCTCTTGGTCTGGACCAGGTACTGTGCTAGAGATAGAAATGCATGTGGGAAGAAAAACAGACCCTGATATTGTCAAATGTGTGTTCTGGCAAAGAAAGATAATATCCAAAAGAGCTAAAAAGTGGGGAAAGAAAGAATGAAGGGTTTGAAGTCCAGAAAGTCAGGATCAGGGCCAGGAGGAGAATGAGTCATGAGGGATACAGCTGGGAGAAGTTGTTAGCATTTCTAGAAATGTGTCATAGCCCCATTCATGATAAGAGATATTCCAAGCACAATTGTATCTTTTCTCTGGTACATCTATTCTGAGAGATCTTGAAGTATGTAGGAAGAAGGTAAGTAAATCTGGACAAAATTTCTGGAGGGCCCTTTTCCTCAGCATCTTCACTTTAAAATTGTGATACTTAGACAATTGTCCTTAATTCTCCATTTGCAACCTTCAATTTCCTAAAATCTTTAGTTCATCTATTAGAAATACAGTATTCTACTAGGCCAGGGGTTCTGGAACTTTTTTTATTTCTGCGGATCTCTTTTGTATTCTGGTGAATCCTATGGGGCTCTTCTCAGAATAATGTTTTTAAATGCATACAATACGTAAGATTACAAAGGAAATAAATTATATCAAAATACAGTTCTCAAAGTATAAAAAGAAATAATTTCACAGTTCACCAGGCTAATAGTCCCTGTTCTAACATCTTTAGAAAATAATAGCTGCCATGTAGCTGTTTTAATTAAAGAAGGTTGCAAATGGAATTTCAGGGTCACATGACTTGACAGAAGACTATGACTTTAGACTCTAATAAGCTGTTGCTCTTAGGAAGAGCCTCTTTTTTTCTTTCTGGAAGCTTCTTCCTTCAGGTAGACTCTTCTTTCCCATGAAATAAATTAAAAAAAAAAACAACCAAATAAATCCCAAAGTACCTCCAGTTGCTTCTGGAATTTCTGGTCTACATCCTTGAAAGAGTCCTTGATGAAGACTTGGATGGCTTCTCTCTCACAGGTGGCATGCATGTTGAACAGTTCCTGAGGGGTTTCTGTGGGGAACTGGACCCTTTGTCTCATCATCTCCTCATAGTATGCAAGAGCCTTTTGTACTGCAGCTGAGTTCTCTATTTGAGCCAGTGCCAGGACTGCATTCTCTATACAGGGCATATCTCCCCTGGTGATGGCCTCAACATAGGTCAGAACCAGATTTTCTAGACCTTTAGAGAAAATGAAAAAATGGAAGAGAGGCCAGAACCATTAGGAAAAAGGTCAGAACCTATCATGTTAAATAATGGGCGTATAAACTTAGCTTTTCATCATATCTTAATTAATCCCAATTGGGGAAGTATTATTGGGCATAGACTATTGAAAGGTTTTCGAATTAGCCCTTTCCCTCCTTAACATTTTATGTTTCTGTGAAACTTCAGGCAATATTTTTTCTTTCTTCCAATGCCCAGTACCATGCCAGACTCATAAACAAGACTCAAAAATACTATTGATTTGGAGGACCAAGATGGCAGCATGGTTGGGTTTCCTGGTCCTGCTATTCTTGCCTACTTCCTTAGGCCCCTATAAATGAGGTTTATTTTGGAAAGCATATCCAGGGCTTCCTTCCATACTTTGCTTTGTAGTTCTTGGGGGTCAGCTGAAAGTTAAAAAGATGAAGAGGTTTTTTTTGATAAAAGGATCAGAGAAAGAAGAGAAGAGAATGGCAGGATTTTAATATCTTGGAAGGGTTGAGAGCAAGGACTCACGGGGTCCATTGACTGTGATGCCTTCTTGGACAGTTTTTACTTTGGAATGCTGGAAGATATAGGAGCAGAAGCTTTCAGTTTGCTCAACAAAGCTGGCCTCTAGTTCACTGTCATGAAGTTTCTCCAGCTGGGTAAGCTTCTTCCCAGAGGTGGGTTGGTCAAAGATAAAGCATTTCTTCTTAGGAAAGAATTGATGGATACACTGTCTGGGCAGATTAAACATCTTAACATCATCATTGGTACCTGAAGGAAGAGAAGGAGAATTTATATGTTAGCCCATGAAAGTTGAACTCTCAGAAGTTCTCTGACATTTTGTCTCATCTCAATCCTCAATACATTCTTACTTCTCCTTCCCTCCTAATGGGAGTAAAGTGAAGGGTGATTAAACAAAAAAAAACTTATCCTGGGACTAAATGGTTATCTAGATCCCAGACAAGCAATAGCCAAGGACCTTAACTAGAAACATATTAATTCAGAACGGAAAATTGTGATGCTACAGAAGGCTGCCTCTGCCCTCAGTTTCTGAGACCTTCTTTGAGCTTTAGTGCCTTCTCCAGGTACTCATCAGAGGTGATGGGCTGCCCATTGAATTGGAGTTCTAAATTGAAATCACGTAAAGTCCACACAAAATCTGGAAAGAAGTTTACAAAGGCAAGTGATTCTTCTGCCCCAGCAGTGCTAGGGGAGGACTTGGCTCGGATTCGTTCTGTCAGCTCAGTCACATAGCTGGATCGTGAATTAAGGAAAAGCAGTGAGAAAAGAGATAGAGCTCACATCCTTCAAGTCTCAGATTCTTTCATTTTCCTCAAATAACTTATTTCCTGTTTTTCCATGAAGCAACAAATTCCATGTACCAGTTTTTTTCTAAGCCTTCAAGTGATCTGCCCAGGTATAATTTTATGGAGTAGCTCACAAAATATCTTTGTCTCATGCCCCTGGAAATATTGTTATTTGGCTCATTTTTGCTTTCCAAAGGGGCCTTATTACCCTACAAGTGTTCAGGCTAATAGGTTTTATTTGTCCTGCTGATAAATGCAAAGGACACATACTTGATTCTCAAACAGTGAAGAAAGTGATGATCCCCTCCCTTCCATCCTTTTGAGTAAAGAACATAGTGTTGCCAGAGAGCTGACCTTCTATTTTGTCCTTTGTGGCTTAGGGCTGATGGGGATTCAAGCAATTTGATTCAGTCCTCTTGATGGACTCCCTTTCCTCATAGTGAAGAAGAACTTGGTCTCTCAGGGATTTACCTCACTGTCCAAAGCCTGGCATAGTTTACGTGATTGATAATACTAGGATAAGAGGGAAAGTTCCAGGTCACTTCTTTCCCCCTTCTCTAGAACTAGCATGGGCAAGGTCCATGAGTTGACTCCTTACTGTTATGAATCTGTGCTTCTTCATCACTCCTCAGGACACATGGCTTTGATGGAGGTGGGCAGAGGGCAGTGAAGGGCAATAACAGAAAGCAAGACCCTCATGTTCTGAAATCTCATAGTTTTCACCAGTTAGCATTAACTAAGCATGAACTGTAAAATCTGTATTATTAATTAGTTAACCATTCTGTATCGTTAATCACTCATAATGGTTTTGTACGGTTCTGTCCCTTAGTTGTGAACTGTCAGGCTTCTCTGTGCCACAGTTTCTTGCTCTTCTGTCTGTATTTACCTTAGTTCTGCATTGTTGGGCTGGATTATTAATTGCTTGCAATGTTCTGTATTTAATGTCATGTTCCCACCTTTGCCAGAAGGGGAGCGAGGCCTCTCCTACGCTGATAAATGAGGACAGGTGGGACAATGGGGGAAAATATGGAACGTGCACTAAGGGCTCTGGCTAAACTCTGGTCCTCAGGACGGTGGTAGGAACTGTTCCACCAGCTCCCAGGATACTCCAATTAGCTATAGGGCTACTCCATTATCCCAGGGCAATGGGGCTCCATCAGCTCTAGGGTTACTCCATCAGCCCAGAGCTCTGGGTCTACTCCATCAGCTCAAGAGACTATTCCATCTTAGTCCCAGGCTCCTCTATCAGTCCCTAAGGCCATTCCACCAGCCTAGGCTATTGTGTTATCTGAAAACCTCTTCAAATGAAATTCTTTCTTACTTTTGGATTGAATAGTTTGAGCTTCCCATTCTTGGGGAAAGACCTTGCTATACACTTGGGTGTTTTCTCCCGAAACAGTTTCTGAATTTCCCTATTTGAATAAGAGTGAGGTCTGTGCTTCTATGGCCAGTTTTGGTTCTATCTGACTCAGTCTCTTTAGTGAATGGGGCACTCTCGAGGGGCTTTGTGGATGCTTAAGCCACTTTCCAGGACCCAGAGCCTGAGCAATTCCACCATTCCTGTTAGCATCTCTTCCCCTTTCTCTATTTCCTTTTAAAGGTTATGCCTAGAGGCTGTGATCATTCCTTTGGTGTCAACTCTTTGTTCAATGAACTTTGTTCCAAATCTTGTTCTTTGAACAAGATATTCCATTTCCAGCTCCAGGTTTTTTCCCTGGCTGTCCCCCATGTTTGGAATGCTCTCCCTCTTTAAGAACACTTACTGACAATTCTGGCTTCCTTTAAGTCTTATCTTCTACGGGAAGCCTTTCCCTAGTCCTCTTAGTTCTAGTGTCTCTCCTGTTAATGATTTCCTATTTAACCTGTAAATTAATTTGTATATTTTTTTGTTCATTGTTTCCTTCATTAGATTGTAAGCTCTCTGAGAGCAGAGACTGTCTTTTACCTCTTTATGTATACCCAGCACATAGCATAGTGCCTGGCATATAGTAGGTACATAATAAATGTTTATTGATTGATGGATGCTTTTCAGCTTGGCCTAATTTGGAAGTCATAAACTTGAGTCAGCATCTGGAAAGAAGATAGGAAAACTAGGAATTTGAGCCTGTGCTTGGCCACTGGGGTGGCACAGGTCGGGGCATAGGAAACTTGGAAGAACAAGAAGAAATCTCTTTAAGGAGACTTTAGGAAGGGGGAGGCTTAGTGCCAGGGAACCCTAATGCCTTAGTCCTCCCCTTCATATGATCGTGTTTCCAATAATAAATCCCTATCTTGGTTTTTAAAACATCTGTCTGGGAGTCTGAGCAGGTGAAGCAGGTTCAAAGGCCTCCTTCACTGTGGGTGCCACTTTGGTATCTCTATATTATTAACATTATCCCATAAAGGATCTATATATTTCAGGGGGCTATAGCAGTGTTTTCAATAATAGCATGTGAGTTTTTCCTGATATATATATATTTTGCCTTTCATACGTGCCTTTAATTTAACAAGACATGGGTTTTAGAAATCAGTGGTAAGGACAGAGGGGAGCTGTCCCCTCTGGGCTTGGCTCATCCCCTGAGTCACAGAAAGGATATTGCAGTTGGTCCATGGCTTGTTGGTTGATGACGCCCATACTGTTGTAGACAAAGGTGCTGCTCAATAGCACAGCCAGGGCAAAGATCCATCCATCATTCTTGTTGTCACCCTAGAATTCAGAATACATTTCCTGGCATCGTTTCTACTCTCATGTCAGCTCCTGGATTAGTATCCCTATTTACCAGGAAGGTCAAACTTGGGTTTTTGTAAGCCCATGACCTATAATAATATCAATGTTCTATCCTTCATTTTTTTTTAAACCTTTACCTTCCATCTTGGAATCAATACTGTGTATTGGTTCTGAGACAGAAGAGCTGTAAGGGCTGGGCAATGGGGGTTAAGTGACTTGCCCAAGGTCACACAGCTGGGAAGTGTCTGAGGCCACATTTGAACCCAGGACCTCCCGTCTCTAAGCCTGGCTCCCAATCCACTGAGCCACCCAGCTGCCCCCTCCTTCATTTTCAATCTTGAACGACTTCTTACCTTCTCCACATCACCCAGCCCCTCAGTGTCCAGGAGAACAAGGGTGTGATTTGGTTTTTTGGGATGAGGAATACACCACATCCAGATGCCCTTGGTATGAGCTTGCACTGTGGAGCCAAGGGAGAAACCTGCACAGGAATTTGGAGAGATGAGTATGAAATAATCAGGAGACTCCCATATTTGATGGTCGTCTTGGGGATTGGCATATATGTGTAATGTTAATCATTTATTGGAAGAGAACAGTATATACCCAGAGCATCATTGTTCTAGAGTTGGAAGGGACTTTAAGATTATCTAGTCCAACCTCTTATTTGATTAGTGAGGAAATGGAAATATAGAGAAGCAAAATGGTTTGTCCAAAGGCACACAGGGGATATGTGGAAGCCTGTAATTTGAGACCAGATTCTCTGATTTCAGATCCAAAATTTTTGCTACTTGACTGTGCTCTTTCTTAACAGTGGACAAGTCAGAGGCCAGAAGATTGTATCTAATACGATTAATGTTTTATTTCTTGTTTGAAAATTATCATCTGAGAGATGAGAATTAGGTCCACACTCCAAATACCACAACTATGAATAATTTCTGGTATCTTAGAGATCAGCAGAAATACCTAGAAAGTTCTCCCTTAGATTTCATATTAATTTATCAATCCATTGATACCTATAGGCAACTGAAATTCAGCATTCTTTTATCACCCCTCTTCTGATTATTCCTATTTCTGTTGAAGATGGTACCATTCTTCTAGACACTAAGACTTTTTGACCTCAAAGTCATACTTCACATTTCCGATTAATTGTCATACTTGTTGATTCTAACTCTACAATGTGATTCATAATCTATTTATTTTAGTTATGCAGTAACCACCCTGGTTTAGGCCCTCATCACTCCTACCTTCAATTATTGTGACAGCTTCTTTCCTGCCTCAAATCCTTTGCTTCTCTATTTCCTCTTTCACACAATTGTCAAGGAGATTTTCCAAAATTCAGGTCTGACTAGTCATTCCCATAGTCAATAAACTTTTGTAGCACCCTATTGCCCCTAAGGTAAAATATAAACTACCCTATTTGGTTTTTAAATCTTTTCTCAACCTAGCTCCAATTTAGCTTTCCAGTTACATTATATATTACTCTCCTCTCTTTATGGTCCAGATAAACTGGCCCTTTTGCTGTTTGTTACATATAACTCTCAATTTCCCATCACCATACCTTTATCTTGGTTTCTCCCTATTCCCGAAATGAGCTCCCTCTTCTCCTTTGTATCATAGAATCTCTTACTTTCTCTAGGATTCAGGGCAATCCTCTTCTCCTAAATGAAGCTTTTCCTGATTCTTCCAGCCACTAGTGCTCTCCTTCCTCAAACAGCCTTGCTTTTACCTTGGTTATTCTTCATTTATATACGTATCTTCCTTGATTGGATATAGGACCCTTAAAGACAGGCTTTTTCATTTTTGACTTTGTATCCTCAGCATTAGTTGAATTGTTGATTCATCAATAAATAATCATTGATCACCTGTGTTCTGGGTACTTGAGGGGATACTGTGATAAACAGAATGTGATTCTATCCTTCAAAGACTTTTCATAGGAGAGATAAAACAATTACCACAAATTGAATTAGAAAAGTTCCTCAATGAGGTATAGAACCCACAGGAACTTAGAGGATAAAAATCTGAGAATGGGGACTAGGGAGTTTTTCATGGAGTAAGTGGAATTTCAGCTGATCTTCAAACGAACAGGATTTTGCTTGGTGGAGACGGGGGTTGGGGCATAAAAAAAGGGGAGAAAAGATAGAGACAGGAAATGATGTGAACAATTCGAAAAAGGAATATTGTGGTTACAAAGGTAGATTGGGGCCTGAGGGTATTAATAGCTAGCATCGAGTTCTATGTAAGTGACTGCCGTGAGGAAACCAAGTAAGGATAACCATAGACCAGTGATGGGCAACCTTTTGAGCTTGGTGTGTCAAAATTTGCCAAAAAAAACCAAGTATAACTCAGGTCGTGTGTCACCTTTTTTTTGAGAAAAAACCATAATTTCATGATATTTATAGTTTAAATAACAAAAATGTATAATTATAATATATTACTGTATTTAATAAACCAAAATAAGAAAATTAATATAGGTAGAATTGTTATCTATAGTGCACAGAGTGTCTACACTACACTACAGTAAATGTTTCATCCTTAGCATGCAGCCCCATAGTTTTCTATCTGTGGCCACATGCAGCTGCGTGCCATTGAAAATGGGTGTCATAGGTTTGCCATCACCATCATAGACAGATATGGAAGCTAACTGTGAAATTGCTGATGCTGTCTACACTCAACTTGTGGGATGGACTGAGTGAGAAGGGAGGGCAGAGAGCAAATATTTAAATTCTCTTACATTATTTCTTGAAGTTTTCTACCTTGTGCAGTGTTCTTATTTATCTTATGAATTCAAATTTAATTATTATACATCTAGTTTTCTTTGTCTCTATAGCAGAAGTTCTTCATGTTTAAAAATTTTTTTATTGCAGACTCCTTGGGAAGTCTGGTGAAACCTGTCTCTTCTGGAAGGTATAAAATACAAAGGATTACAAAGGAAAGTGTATCAGAATGTTTTTTTTTTAATTTAACTAATTCTAGGTTAAAACACCTGTTTTGTAGAATGTTACTCTATATCTATTCAAATTCTTTTTTCCTTAGGTTTATGGTTGCAGAAGGTTATGGAAGACAACTGAGGTGTTTGAATGATCTTCCATAGACACTGCTGGCGGTATTAAATTCAGGAAGCCTTGAGTTCAAATCTGGCCTCACACACTTAATAGTTATGTGGCCTTGGGCAACTCATTTAATCTATATGTGCCTCAGTTTCTTCCCTGATAAAATGGCATAATAATAGCACCTACCTCCCAGGGTTGTTGTGAGGATCTAAAGAGATAATGTGCTTATACTTTATATTCTAATAAGTACTTAGTATAATGCCTGGCCCTATATAAATGCTTATTTCCTTTTCTTGTGTCCTTTGCTTTTAGAGTCAGTCTTTTTTTACTTTAAGATGGCTCTAATAGTCAGAACTGTATGGAACAGATAATCATTTTTCTCTGTAGTTTCTTCTTAGTATTCCTAGTTCTTGCCCTCTGGGGTCAAACAGACAATGGATGGCTATATTTGTTGGTTACTTTTCAGATTCAGATTGGACTAGATGCTGCTGAGGTCCCTTCCAACTCTAAATTCAATGATTCTGTGATATTTTAGGGGGTACTTATTTTTTAGTTATAAGTTGAGTTGAATTTAGTTATGAGCTGAGTCTCTTCCAACTCATAATTCTGAGCTCTTGCTATAACATAAAAGGAATCTTCTAAGGAGAAACTGGGGAGCTAGATGGCACAATGGATAGAGTGCTAAGCCTGGAGTTAGGAAGACCTGAGTTCAAATGTGAATTCAGATTCTTATTAGCTATGTGATCCTGGACAAGTCACTTAATCCTTCAGTTTTCTCATCTATAAGATGAAAAGGAAATGGCAAACTGCTCCGATGTCTCTGCCAAGAAAACACTAAATGGGGTTAGGAAGAGTTAGAAACAGCTGGAACAGCTGAACAACAAGGAACAACTAAGGCAAAAGTGTCACTGAGGAGGAAAGTCATGTTTCATTCCACCATAGCACTCTGAAGGAAATAAAGAAAGCTAAAAACAAAGCCTTGCTTTTTAGAGCCAGTAAAACCCAAGTTAAAATCCTGCCTCAGATACTTGTGTGTGACCTTAAGGAAGTCACATATCTTCTCTTTGCCTCAGTTTCCTCCCATGTAAAATGGGCATAATAATATCACTTACCTCCCATGGTTATTGAAAGAATCAAATAAGACGACTTGTGATGAGTGCTTCACAAATCTTAAAGTAGTAATATAGCTACAGAAGTGCTAGTTATCATCATCACCACCATCACCACCATCATCACTATCACCAACATCATCATCACCACCATCACCATTACCACCATCATCACCACCATCACCACCATCACCACCATTACTACCACCATCACCATTATCACCACCATTATTACTACCATCACCACCATCACCACCATTACTACCATCACCACCACCACCACCACCATCACCACCATCACCACCATCACCATCATTACTACTATCTCTAAAGTACTGACTCCACGTGAATGGATAATATTCCATTATAGGAGGGATGTGTAATAGCCTTTTCTAATGGACTTACCTGATTTTTGCCCTGCCAACTTGTTCATCAGGTAGGACTTGCCAGTACGGTATAGGCCCACGATAGCAACCACTACCACAGGCTGGGTAATTGTAGCCAGGATCTGCAGTGCTTCTCTGTTCCCTGTCAGTTGCCCATTGCTGTTCTCTATTAGACAGATTGGGGCTGGCATCCAGAGATCAGTGGCCATGTTGGAGGTGGTGTGTTTTCTGAAAATTAAAAAAAAATTGTTTTTTTTTTTCCACCGGGTAGGCAGAATACATGTGTGGTCTTAGAGGGTCACCTGGGGGCAGAGAATCTAAATCACCTGCCCACATCATTGTTCTAGTATGTGTTGAAGAAATATTAATCCAAGACTTCCTGACTCCAAGGCTTACTCCCTGCCTATAACCAGCTACTGCCTCTATAAGCATAGTATACATTTCCAAGTATTGAGCCAGGCTCTTAGTCACAAAAGAACTTGGAAGCAGGGAGGCTTGTTAAGGAATTACTATAGTTAAGGGACAGATGGGTGGCTCAGTGAGCCAGGCCTAGAGTCAGGAGGTCCTGGGTTCAACTCTGGCCTCAGACATTTCCTAGCTGTGTGACCTTGGGCAAGTCACTTAACCCCCATTGCCCAGCCCTTACAGCTCTTCTGTCTCAGAACCAATACACAGTATTGATTCTAAGACAGAAGGTAAAGGTTTAAAAAAAGAGTGAAAATGATTGAGTTCTGCAATTAAATCTTCTCTACTTTCCTTAAATGAGCCCTGGATAATTCCTCTTTGACATTTTCTTCTAGTCTTCATCTTATAAGAGCCCTTTTTCTTTTTTATATAATAAGCTGGCATCAGGTTCAGATGGAAAAGAGAAAGGAAAAAAAGAAACTAAAAGTGGAGTTAAAAATAAAAAAGCAAGTAAAATACTGGAAGATGAGGTAAAATCAAGAGGGTAGAGGTGGAGGGCTTAATCCCTCTAGAAAACTAAAGAGAGCAGCTTTATTGAATTTCTTTGAATAAGGAAAAAAAAGACTGATTTATAATGGGAGAAGTTTTCCATTTAGAAATATGTCTCCAGGACAAACCTTGAGATTTTTCTCTTAAAGATGTAAATACAAGAAAAGTTACCTACTCTTTAAAGTGGGGTGACATTTCCCAGGGCATACTTTGCAACTAATCCTTATTATTGTCTAGTTACTGTTTTACTCAGGAAAGAACTTGGCTTTGTTTTTGGTTTTAGTGCAGCCTTCCTTCTTAAACAAAGGTTATTTTAAAAAATACTTGGACTTATGAAAACCTGGAAGTCCTCAAAGCTTAGGAGCTGAGAGATATTGGCATAAAATATGGCAAAGAATGACAAAATCCAATTTGTATTTTTTAAGTGTTTTGCATTGCTATGGTTATGATTGGGACATCATTTCAAACAAAAGAAGATATATTAAAAGTGAACAGCCCTTCCTCCCTCTTCAGATGCCTACTTCTACTGTTCCATGAGGCTTCCTCTGTACTGAATAGAAAACATGACTCTTACAAGGGCAAAATGTCAATGTAAAAAAATTTCTTTCTGAGACATTGGGAAGACACTGTTGGCTAGCTGGATGCTAAAATCTAATGACCTTTTTCTCAAAATTCACTTTTTTTTGGATTAGTTAAGTGACTTAGTGGATAAAGAGCCAGGCCAGAAGATAGGAGGTCCTAGGCTTAAATCTGGCCTCAGACTTAACTGTGTTACCCTGGGCAAGTCACTTAACTCCCATTGTCTAGCTCTGCTCTTCTGCCTTGGAACCAATACCAGTATTGATTTTAAGACAGAAGGTAAAAGTTTAAAAAAAACTTATCTCTTGATTTCTACAGGATTTGCCCATGCTGACCACCCAATTCTCCTGGTTACCCTTTCCTTTTTGGGTTTGTTATGTGGGTCTCTCTTGATTCTTCTCCCATCTGTTAGACCATTCCTCAGGTTTTTTTTTTTTGTGGGTCATTTTTCATATCACTCCTCCCAACTATAGATATACTTCAAGTCTCTGAATTAGGCCTTCCTTTCTCCTCTCCTCTCTTTCTCTGTCTAGTCCTTTTCTTTATCTCTTTTCCTGTCCTGTCCCATCTTGTGAGAATTTATTTTCTATATACTGTATTAATTCCTATTTATTAGGGAGAATTACTGTGCATTCTTGTGTGTGGGATCTGGGTCAGAGATACCATCTGGTCTGCTACTTTTTGAATTTTCTTTGTCCATGAGAATCCCAAAGAATGTCTTCACTTTTCAACAGAATTTGATTAATAATAAAAGGACATGAGTCCTTTTTCTCATTGAGGTGATCTGTCCATCTGTGGTGATGGGAAGGGGTGAATAGATCAATGGATCAACTCTTAATTAGCAATCACCAATTAATGAAATCTTGGCATGATCAAGGAAGGTGTTGAATAATGAACTCCTAAAATCTATTAGTAGACTGCCTGACACAACTTAGGTCATTCTGAATCCTAAGAGAGTCATGGAGACCTATATTACTTTATGGGTTTTGATGGTGGCCTAACTAATAAATTGATGTATCCAATACATTTATATTCTTACCCCCAAATCAGTCCCTTGAGATAATTTGAATCATAACACTTGTTCTTTCTTTCCAGTCATCTCCTGTTAGATCCTTTCCTGCCTTCTTTTTTCCATCCTATTCTCTAATTCTCTTCTCTCTCTCCACACTCTCTCTCCACATCTCACCTGATGACTCCATTGGTTCTTATGGGACAAATTCTCTATGCAGGTGACTTACAGAACTATACATCTAGTTTAATCTGTTTTCTAAACTTCAGTTACACATCTCTAACTCTCACTGGGGTATTTTACATGTAATGTTCTAAAGACATCTCAAACTTGACATCTTCTTAAAAAATAGAATTGGTCAAATGGAAAAGGAAACAGAAAAGATCAAGAAAGAAAATAATTCTCAAAGTCACAGTTGAGCAAATGAAAGCTAATGACTCCATAAGACATTAGGCAACAAAAAACCAAAAAATTTTTAAAATTAAAGAATAGAAGAAAATCTGAAATATCTCACTGGAAAAACCTAGAAAATAGATCCAGAAGATACAATTTAAGAATCATTTGATTACCTGAAAGCTATGATTGCAAAAAAGACTCTGAACACCATATTACAAGAAATCATCCTAGGAAACTGTCCTGGTATCATTGAACAAGAGCAGAAAGTAGAAATGAAAGAATCTTCCTTAAAAAAAAAAAACAAACAAAAAACAACTAAAATAAAATATCCCAGGACTATTATAATCAAATTAAAACCTCCCAGGTCGATGAAAAAGTACTGTAATCAGCCAGAAGGAAACAATTTAAATATTATGGAACCATAGTCAGGATTACACAGGACATAGCGGCTTCCCCATTAAAGGACTAGATGCATGGAACATGATATTCCCCAAAGCAAAGGATCTAAGATTACATCCAAGACTCATGAGCCCAGCAAAATGGAGCATAATCCTCCAAGAGATAAAAAATCTTATTTAATGAAATAGAGGACTTCCAGGCATTTTTGACAAAAAAAAAAACAACACAAAAAATGGAGGTGAAAAGAAATTTAATGGGAAAATTCAGCACTCAGTAGAAGCATAAAAAGGTCAACAGTATTGAAGTAAGGTTGCTAATTATCACCACTACTATTTAATATTGTACTAGACATGCTAGCTATAGTGATAAGTCCAGAAAAAGAAACTGAAGGAATTAGGATAGGCCAGTGATGGGCAAACTACAGCCTGCAGGCCAAATGCGGCCCCCTGAAATGTTCTATCCAGCCCATTCAACATTATTCCTAATCTGATTAATAAAAAGAATACAGGCTATAAGAAAAATAAATATTTTCCTCTTTTTTCCTCTCTAATTTTATATCAGTGACAACATACAAATTTATTGACTTATCCTAGATTTTGGAATGTTATGTTGAGAGTGAGAGGCACTGGCTGCTGGCAACTTTGTAAAGAAGAGTAAAACTGGCAACTGGAAGGGGGAGGGGGCAAAATCACAAAGGGGATTTAGCTGGAAGGGGACTTAAGCCAGTTTCCTTAACTTCTTTAAAATCTCAACTTCCTGTAGGGAATTGGATTTTCCTCCCCTTGGCCTTGGGGGATTGCAAATCAATAACTCTTTTCTTCCTCCCTCACAGACTTCTGCGTCCAGGTCAACTGGAACCCTGCTCTCTAGTTTTCCATGTTTTCCCTACTATCTGCTGTGTGCTGTGACTTCTGGGGTTCTAGGGGCTTGCAGTAGCTACCCCCTCCACCGTGGCTAGATATTGAAACACGTTTCTTGATTCAGACCTGTCTTAGCCTTGTTGGATTGCTAGTTTTATCTGCATATTGTGAAAAATTTTAGCCCTAAGATGTTATCTAAGAAATGTAAAGTTGATTCTGAGTGCTGTGTTTTCAAAGATGAATGGACTTGGAAGTCCTTTTTCACAGTTTTTAGGGATAAACAATGATGTCTCATCTGCAATGAAACTGTAGCAGTCTACAAAGAATATGACATTTCTTGACACTTCAACTCTAAGCACAACAATGTCAAGGTTAGAGCCATAATGGAAGAAGAAAGAAAACAAAAAGCAGATCTCAGCAAAAAACTATCATATCAGCAAAGTATTTTTAAGAAAGGAAATAGTTCTCAGCAAGCAGCTACACACATGCAAGTTATGTTGTAGCATACAATATTGCTAAAAGTAACAAAGCTCTCTCTGATGGAGAGTTTGTTAAATACTGCATGCTCAAAGTTTGCGATATTTTATGTCCTGACAAAAGAAAAGATTTTGAAACAATAAGCTTATCTTGGAAAACAGTGACTTCTAGAATCAAATAGATAAAATAGATAATAGATAATATTAATAGCGTATTCATATTATATTATGAATAATATATAATATATAAATAATATAATAAATATAATAAGATAATAATAAATAGATAAAAACATCACAGTTGGAATCAAAGACTGGCCAATTTAAATTCTGCTCAATGACTACGGACAAAAACTCTGATATAAATGATACTGCGCAGTTGCTATTATTTATAAGAGGTGTTGACAAAAACTTCTGTATTACAGAGGAACTAGTGTGCATGAGGTTGTTGAAGGGAACTACAACATGGTCAGATATTTTTCATGAATTTATGGAAGGAATGTCAAATTTGAAAGTACCTATAAATTGCATATGTAGTATAAAAACAGATGGAGTGAGAAATATGACAGGGAAAAAATCTGCATTTGTTGGGATCTTTAATGAAAAATATCCAGATAACAATGTTCTGTTTCTACATTGCATCATCCATCATCCTTGTATAAATCTGCTTTGGAGATGAAACCTGTGCTTGATGATATTGTGAAGCTGGTTAATGCTATTCAATCTCGAGGGCTTGCTCACAGACAGTTTTGGGAGTTTCTAGAGTCCATGCAATCTGAGTACCCTGATATATTGTACTACTCGGAAGTAAGGTGGCTTAGCGCAGGACGTGTCTTCAAGCGTGTTTGGCAGCAGAAAGATGAAATAGTGACATTCTTCCTTGAGAAACAGGGTCTGGAGAGTATAAAATCCTGGAAGATACTGCATGGCTTTTGGAGTTTACATTTTTTACGGATCTTCTCTGCCACATGAAACAAGTTGAACGTCAAGATGCAAGTCAAAAATCAATTTATCGATGATATCTGGGGCCTCAAAGATTCTAAACTACAACTTGTTCTATTTGTGACTCAGTTTGTTCAGAATGATGTGTCTCACTTCCCAAGGTTGAATTCAATAGCTCTGGTGATGAAGAAAAAGCTTAAGAGTTACAAAGAAAGTCTGAGAAGACTCCATGGTGAATTTGAAAGAAGATTTGCCTTCTATTTTTTTTTTAAAAAAACCTTTATTTTGAATATTTTCCAATAGTTACATATTTCATGTTCTTTCCCTCTCCCCCAAACCCCCCAACCCCTCTTAGCCAATGCACAATTCCATTGGGTTTTACATGTATCATTGATCAAGACCTATTGGATGAAGATTTGAAGACTTCAGTGTCATTGAAAAAGACTTTGAAATTTTCAGTATGCCTTTTAATGTGAACTGTGAAACAGTGAAACTAGACTTGCAACTTGAATTGATCGAATTACCATGTAATACTCAACTCAAACAGTTGTTTCTTAATTTAATGTTCCAAAATTAGAGTTCTACAAGTCCTTGTTGAAATCCACTTTCCCAAATCTGATATCTCATGCCCAGAAAGTTATTGCTGTTTGCTTCATCATACATATATGTGAACAGGTGTTTTCTACAAGGAAACTTCGAAAGAGTTGCCTTAGAAACAGACTGACAGATGAGCATTTAACTTCTCTTCTAAGAATAAGTGCATCCCAGTTCAAACCAAATTATGAGAAACTTTTAGAAATGCAGTCACAGTTTCATTCATCACATTCTCCTTCATAATCTTTCAGTCATTAATAGGGCTTAGTATCAGAAAAAATAAAATAATTTTGTAAAATGTATCATTGTTATTTTTAAATAAATTATATTGTCCCGCCTAAAGTTTTTTCCCTTTCCTTTGGTCCCCTCTTTAAAAAGTCTGCCCATCATTGGGATAGGCAATGAGGAAATAAAATTATTCTTTGCCAATGATATAATGGTATACATAAAGAATCCCAGAGAATCAACCAAAAAAAATAATAGAAACAATTAACTTTAGCAAAGTTTCAGGGTACAAAATAAGCACACATAAATCACTGGCATTTCTATTTACCACAATAAAGTCTAATAGCCAGAGATAGAAATGAAAATTCCATTTAAAATAACTGTAATAAACATAAAATGCATACCTACCAAAACAAACCCAGCAATTATGTGAAGATAGTTATAAAACACTTTTCATGCAAATAAAGTGAGACCTAAATAATTGGTAAAATATTAATTGCTCATGGAAAGGCTGGGCCAATATAATTAAAATGACACTTCTTTTTTTTTTTAAACCCTTAACTTCTGTGTATTGGCTCATAGGTGGAAAAGTGGTAAGGAGTGGGCAATGGGGGTCAAGTGACTTACCCAGGGTCACACAGCTGGTAAGTGTCTGAGTCCAGATTTGAACTTAGGACCTCCCATCTCTAGGCCTGAATCTCAATCCACTGAGCTACCCAGCTGCCCCCTCTTTTTTTAATATTTTATTTTTTAGAAAAAATCTTCATTGTTACATGATTCTTATTTTTACTTTCTCCTTCAGCCTCCCTTCACCCCTCTCCCCCCGACCATATCCACATTTCCACTGGTTTTAACATGTGTCATCAATCAAGACTTATTTACATATTATTGATAGTTGCATTGGTGTGGTCATTTCTAGTCTACATCCCCAATCATGTCCTCATCAACCCATGTGTACAAGCAATTGTTTTTCTTCTGTGTTTCCACTCCTGTAGTTCTTCCTCTGAATGTGGGTAGCATTCTTTTCCAAAAGTCCCTCAGAATTGTCCTGGGTCATTGCATTGCTGATAGTACAGAAGTCCATTACATTCGATTTTACCACAGTGTATCAGTCTCTGTGTACAATGTCCTTCTGGCTCTGCTCCTTTCACTGTGCATCAATTCCTGGAGGTCTTTCCAGTTCACATGGAATTCCTCCAGTTTATTATTCCTTTGAGCACAATAGTATTCCATCACCAGCATATACCACAATTTGTTCAGCCATTCCACAAATGAAGGGCAGACCCTCGTTTTCCAGTTTTTTGCCACCACAGAAAGACTGGCTATAAATACTTTTGTACAAGTCTGTTTATCTATGATCTCTTTGGGGGGTACAAACCCAGCAATGCTATGGCTGGATCAAAGGGCAGGCATTCTTTTAGAGCTCTTTGGGCATACTTCCAACTAGCCATCCAGAATGGTTGGATCAGTTCACAACTCCACCAGCAACGCATTAATGTCCCAATTTTGCCACATCCCCTCCAACATTCATTACTCTCTCCTGCTATCATTTTAGCCAGTCTCCTGGTGATCCCCTTGCTTGCTCTTCTGCCTGAGGCTCCTTTAACAGTTTCAGGTTCCACAATCATGCACCCCTTCACACTGGGTCCCCATCCAAGGTCCATACCTGAGCTCAAGGTCTGTGTTCAAAGTCCACGTCCTTTAGCCTCTTGGGGTCTTAAGTCTTGCTGCTCTCAGGAGTAGGCTCTGGTGATCCCAGGTAGCTGCCAAGAACTTAATGAATGCCTCAAACTTGCTCTAATGTTTTTGAGCTGGCTTTGGCATTGTAGGTGGTATGTGTGTGTGTGTGATTGCTCCCCTCACCTTTAGTGAGAGCTATTTAACCTTTCATAGCATGGAAATGCCCATATCCCACTTACACTTCAATGCTGCACCCTGTTGTGGGGTCCCTTCATTCATCTGGATTTGGTTTTTGTGTCCTCTTGAGGAGTCCTGTATATGTGGGTTAGGAGAGGTTAAGCATGCTGTTTCTACTCTGCTGCCATCTTAACCCGGAAGTCTAAAATGACAATTCTAACTAAATTAATTCACCTAGTCGGTGACATACCAATCAACTTTCCCCAAAATTATTTCATAGAACTAGAAAAAACAATAAAAAATTCATCTGGAAGAACAAAAGGTCAAGAATAACAAGAAAATTAATGGGAAAAAATATGAAGAAAGGAGGTCTTGTCATACCCAATCACAACCTATATTACAAAATGATAATCATCAAAACAATATAGTACTGGTGAAGAAATAGAGTGATAGGTCAATGGAATAGATAGGCAATCAACACACAGTAGCTAATGATCAGAATAACCTAGTATTTGAAAAACCCAGAGATCCAAGCTTTGGGGGGAAGAACTTACTATTTGATAAAACTGATAGGAAAACTGGAAAATAGTATGGCAAAAACTAGGCATAGACTAATAGCTTATGACATGTACCAAAATAAAGTCAAAATGGATACTTGATCTAGAAATAAAAGGTGATTCCATAAACAAATTAGGAGAACATAATTGTGGACAAGGGGAGATTTTATGATCAAACAACATAGAGAACATTATGAAAAATGAAATGGCTAATTTTGATTACATTAAATTAAAAATGTTCTGTGCAAACAAAACCAAATGCAACTAAGATTAGAAGGGAAACAACAAATTTGAGGGAAAAATTTATAGCAAGTATCTCTGCTAATTTCCTCGTTTTCTCAAATATATAGAGAATTGATGCAAAATTACGAGAATACAAAGCATTTCCTAATTGAAAAATGGTCAAAGGATATGAATAGACAATTCCTAAATAAGGAAATTAAAAAGAAAACTATAGTCATTTATAACTCAAATTAAAATAACCAATAGCATCTCATACCTATTTAAGTGGCTAACATGACCAAAAAGAAATATGATAAACTTGGAGGGAATATGGGAAAAAATTGAGACACCAATATACTGCTGAGCAACTGTGAATTGATAGAACCATTCTAGAAAGCAATCTGGGACCACTCCCAAAGGGCCATAAAACTGTGCATACCTTTCATCCAGAAATACCACTACTGGGTATAAAGTTGAAAAGACCTTGTACCCCTTTTAAAAACTACATTACCCAAACTCCCTTTCACCATACCCTTAATTTAATTTAAATAAAATCCTTATAAATATCATACTTTGGAGGCATTGAATATTAATTTCAAAACCCACATGGGTCTGTATCCCAAAGAGGTCAGAGAGAGGGGAAAACTACCTACTAGTACAAAACTATTTTTAGCAGCTCTTTTTGTTGTGGCAAAGAAATGGAAACCAAGGCAATATCCATCGATTGGGGAATGAATGAATGAGTTGTAGTTTATAGTTGTAATGGCATACTATTGTGCCATAAGAAATAATGAACAAGATTATTTCAGAAAAACCTGGAAAGACTTATATGAATGGATGCAAAGTGAAGAAGAACTAGGAGAATACTGTGTAACAGTAACAGAAATATTATATGATTATCAACTGTGAAGGGCTAAAGTATTCTTAGCAAAGCTAGGTTTTAAGATAAGGGACTTATGAAAAATACTATCTATAGTCAAAGAAAGAATTGTTGAAGTCTGATTGAAGATCAAAGCATCACATTTTTTCCTTTTCCCTTTATTTCCTTCATGAATTTTTTATTATATGTGTGATATGAATTTTCTTTCATAGTATAAGGAATATGGAAGCATATATTGCATAGCAGCACTGGTATAATCTATATCAGACTATTTACCATCTAGAGTAGGTGAGGAGAGAGGAAGGGAGAAAATCTGAATCACAAAATGTCAATTAATAATTGTCAAAAATTGTTTTTATATGAAATTAAAAAACAGAAAAAGGAATACCGATTAAATGGAACTGGAGTCCTAGTCATTGGAGACTAGCAGTAGAGGGCCCACATTAGAGTGGCTCAGAGTCCTACCTAGAACCCTGAGTGGGACATACAACTGACTTTGTTCAGGAAGAGTGGGCTATATAATTTTAAAGGTTTAAAAATATAGAGAGGTGAAAAGCAGTTCCATAAAACTGATCACTACAAGGACCATATCAGACAGCATGTGAAACATTCCACACATATCTAATTTCTTGCCTTTCCATCCACAATCCTCAGCTTTTTTTATGACCAAAGGAGGTTTTCATTCACCCATTTCCTTTTAACCTAAGGCTCTAAAACAAACAGTATTAATACAGCAGATGAGAAAAGAGCTTTGGAAGAAAAAATACACAGTTCTTACTGGTTCTTGCCCTTCAAAGTGAATGCTCCTGTGTCCCCAGTGATGTGGTCTTCCCTTGGTTTTTGGTTGCTCTTCCTTAATTATTTTTATTTTTTCTTTGAGCAGAGAGATTTTATATTTCTGTCTAAGCCCTGGGAATTTCCAGGGTTCCATAAAAAAAAAACCTCCACTTATAAATATGAACCAAACAACTTTGTCAAGGAAGTAGGGCAAACCGAAAGGAAAGTCCTTTATTACATAACTCAGTGACTCAGTAACTCAGAGAAATCATAAAAGGAACTGTCTAGTGGCAATGCTGAGAGAGGCTGACTTGGGGGGGAGAGAATTAAGCTGATTTTCAATTATTTGCAATAACAGAGGAGAGCTGATGTTTTGATCATCTAGAGCAGTGATGGGCAAACTACAGCGGGTGGGCCAGATGAGGCCCCCTGAAATGTTCTATCTGGCTGTGACATTATTCCTAATCTGACGAATACAATGAGTAGGATACAAAACAATGAAACTTCGAAAAAGATTGGCAGATGAGCATTTCCTTTTCTTTGGCCCCCTCTTTAAAAAGCTTGCCCATTACTGATCTAGAAGATTCTTGAGACCCCTTCCCATCCTGCTTTCAGTATTATAGGAGAATGTTTCTAGATGACTTGCAACTTTTATATCTTTTATATGGACCTTCCTAGTTAAATTGGAATAAAGTATGTGTCTACTCACCAACCAGAGTTTTAGGGCAACTAGGCGGCACAGTGGATAAAACTCCAGACCTGGAGTCAGGGAGACTTCTCTTCCAGTGTTCAATCTGGACTCAGACACTTAATAACTGTGTGACACTGGGCAATTCACTTAACCCTATTGGCCTCAGTTTCTTCCTCTGTCAAATGACCTGGAGAAGGAAATGGCAAACCATCCAGTATCTCTGCCAGGAGAACCCCAAGTAGGCTCACAAAGACTTAGAAATGGATAAACAACAACAAGAACCTAGATGTATCCATCATATGCTTTTAATTTATTTTTTCTTGTCTTATTTCTGTCTCTATCATTTCCAGAATTATATCAAATAATAATGAGAAGAGTGGATATTTTTTCATTTCTGAATTTATTTGAAAGGTTTCTAGTGCATTACCATTGCAAATGATACTTGCCTTTGGTTTTAGAAGTTGTTTTTTATGATTTAATAATAATAGCTGACATTTATAGTGCTTACTATGTTCTAGGCATTGTGGTAAGCTCTTCACTCAGATGAGTCTCACAGCCTGGGAGGTAGGTGTAACTGCCTTTTAAAAGAACTGCCTTTTTATAGAAGAACAAACTGAGATGCCCAGGAGTTGTGATTTGCCCAGGGTTACACAACTAGTAAGTGTCTGAGATTAGATTTGAACTCAGGTCTTCATGATTCCAGGCACAGAGCTCTCTGCACTGTGCATATAGCTGTTGGTATTAAAAAAAGCTACTTATGTGCCAATATTTTTTAGTTTTTCTGTTTTTCACCATAGATAAGTGTTGAACTTTGTTAAAGGCTTTTTTGGCATCTATTGAAACAATTGTGTAGTTCTGGATGCTTTGGTTTTTAATATGATTAATTATGTTGATTGTTTTCCTAATGTTGAAACATTCTTGCATCCCTGGTTTAAATTCTCTTTTGCCACAATGAATTATTTCTTGAATATAAATACATTACTATAGCCTTTTGGGGCAAGATTTACCTTAAAAGTAACAGATTAATATTCAATAATGATATGTCTATAATTTTCTTCCTATGTTTTATTCTTCTCTTGCTTCAGTATTAAGAATGTATTTGTCTTATAAAATGATTCTAGTAGGGTGCTTTCTTCCTCTGTTTTTGAGGATAATTTGTGAGGCATGGGAATTCATTTTTTGTTAGAAGTTTGATAGAATTCTTGAATCTATCAAAAACAGATTTTTTTTCTTGGGCAGTTCCTTTATAGCTAGGTCAATTTCTTTTTTAAAGATTGAGTTATTTAAGATCCTAACAGTCTGGCTATTTTATATTTTTGAAGGTATTCTATTTCTTTTGTATTCTCAGCTTTGATAGCATATAACTATACACAATATATTTGGCTATTCTTTTTATTTCTTCTTGTTTTCTTGTGATTTTTGACTCGTTTGTTAACTATTTTATTGATTTGATTTTCTGCCCTCTTCTCTTTAATCAGATTAGTTAAATATTTGGCAATTTTATTCTTTTTTTCTTTTTTCTTTTTTTAGATTTGAATATTTTATTTTTTTTAGAAAAATTTTCCATGGTTACATGATTCTTGATTTTACTTTCCCCTTCATCTCCCCTTAACCCCCCCCCCCCATATCCACATTTCCACTGGTTTTAACATGTGTGATCAATCAAGACTTATTTACATAT
The DNA here is from genome assembly GCF_016433145.1 of Gracilinanus agilis. Taxonomy (NCBI): domain Eukaryota; kingdom Metazoa; phylum Chordata; class Mammalia; order Didelphimorphia; family Didelphidae; genus Gracilinanus; species Gracilinanus agilis. The sequence goes on along the minus strand of NC_058133.1, from coordinate 39,811,521 downwards.
TATTGATAGTTGTATTGGTGTGGTCATTTCTAGTCTACATCCCCAACCACATCAACCCATGTATTCACGCAGTTGTTCCACTCCTGCAGTTCTTCCTCTAAATGCGGGTAGCGTTCTTTTCCATAAATCCCTCATAATTGTCCTGGGTCATTGCATTGCTGATAGTACAGAAGTCCAATACATTCCATTTTACCACAGTGTATCAGTCTCTATGTACAATGTTCTTCTGGCTCTGCTTCTTTTGCTCTGCATCAGTTCCTGGAGGTCTTTCCAGTTCACATGGAATTCCTCCAGTTTATTATTCCTTTCAGCACAATAGTATTCCATCACCAGCATATACCACAATTTGTTCAGCCATTCCACAAATGAAGGGCAGACCCTCGTTTTCCAGTTTTTTGCCACCACAAAAAGACTGGCTATAAATATTTTTGTGCAAGTCTGTTTATCTATGATCTCTTTGGGGGTACAAACCCAGCAATGCTATGGCTGGATCAAAGGGCAGGCATTCTTTTAGAGCTCTTTGGGCATAGTTCCAAATTGCCATCCAGAATGGTTGGATCAGATCACAACTCCACCAGCAATGCATTAATTTCCCAATTTTGCCACCCCCCCCCCAACATTCGTTATTCTCTCCTGCTATCATTTTAGCCAATCTGCTAGGTATGAGGTGGTACCTCAGAGTTGTTTTGATATGCATTTCTCTAATTATTAGAAATTTAGAACACTTTCTCATGTGCTTATTGATAGTTTTGATTTCTTTATCTGAAAATTGCCTATTCATGTCCCTTGCCCATTTATGAACTGGGGACTGGCTTGATTTTTAAATACAATTGATTTAGCTCCTTGTATATTTGAGTAATTAGACCTCTGTCAGAGTTTTTTGTTATAAAGATTTTTTCCCAGTTTATTGTTTCCTTTCTGATTTTGGTTGCATAGTATTGATTCTATGACAGAAGGTAAGGGTTTAAGAAAGAAAGAAAGAAAGAAAGAAAGGAAGGAAGGAAGGAAGGAAGGAAGGAAGGAAGGAAGAAAAAAAGAAAGAAAGAAAGAAAGAAAGAAAGAATCATTTTAGCCAATCTGCTAGGTGTGAGGTGGTACCTCAGAGTTGTTTTGAGGAAGGAAGGAAGGAAGGAAGGAATAAAGAAAGAATGAAAGAGTAAGGAAGAAAGAAAGAAGAAAGAGTGGTAAGGGCTAGGCAATGGGGGTCAAGTGACTTGCCTAGAGTCACAGAGGTAAGGAGTATCTGAGGCAAGATTTGCATTTTGTTGCAATTCTGTGAGTTGGATCAAGTGGTGCAACCTTCGATGGGCAGTGGGTGAAGGAATGCTCAGTAAGAGCAAAGTAGGTGTTAATTCATGGATTGTCCATTTTCAAACAGAAAATGAGCTTAGCTAGGATATAGAGATTAATGCCACACTATATGGAATATAACTACTATAACTTGGAGGAATAAACCTTATTTTATGATGACAAAATTCCTTCTAGGGCAATAAAATGTTAAAGGTGCTGATGAATTTTTAATGCCTTTAACTTTATTAACAAAAAGAAGTCCCTTTGGAAGCTATCTGGAGGATGGATTAGAGTAAGGAATGATTTGAGGAATTAAGATCAATTAGAAAGTTAATGCATTTATAATTTTTGCAAAATTCAAGATTAAAAAAAATTTTTTAGAGTAATTTCAGGAAAAGAAACTCGCTAACTCCCTGAATCAAGAAAGTGAACTTTTGTGCAATTGAATGTAGTGGACTTCTCTACTAGCAGCAATGCAACGATCCAGGACAATTCTGAGGGACTTATGAGAAGAGATGCTATCCACATCCAGAGAAACAACTGTGGGAGTAGAAACAGAGTAGAAAACTCCCTGTTTACATGAGTCGATGGGGATATGATTGGGGACATAGACTTTAAATGATCACTCTAGTGCAAAAATTAATAATATGGAAATAGGTCTTGATCAATGACACATGTAAAACCCAGTGGAATTGAGTGTTGGCTATAGGAGGGAGGTGGGAGGAGGGGAAGGAAAGAACATGAATCATGTAACCATGGAAAACTTTTCTTAATCAATTAAATAAAATTAAAAAAAAAAAGAAAGTGAACTACTTGGAGAAGGCACCATGAAGAAGCCTGCAGAAACCATACACTGTATTAAAAGATCCAGAATGAACTTTGGGATGTAGTGAATTAAACTGAAGGGGGTTGAGCACATTTATTTGGAATGTAAGCTATTATGCCAAAGGGTATTGCCCCCCAATGGACTTTTTGTCAATGCACTTACCAATCATTGGTTTTATTCTCTTTCTCTTTTATTTCTCTCTTATCTCCAATTATTGTAATTTTCCCTTAGTGCAATATTGTATGCACCTCTAGTAAGAGATCTTTAGAGATATAAGATGGTTATTTAAAATGATTCATTGGGGAGACTAGGCATGTAAATCTGGGAGATTTCAACATGCTTGTCTCCCAATAGAATCACGGGGTGGGAGGGGGGGAATTGTGTAGATAAAATCCCCTCCCCAGGCTCGTCCTCCCCAAGCTTGTCCTACCTTGTATCCTATTTTGTGTGTGTATGTTGCGTGAAGGAGGAGGAGAGGAAGAAAAACATGAGGCAGGGAGAAGAATCAGGGAAGAATCAGAAAAAGCTAAAAATATTTCAATAGTTCATGCATGAGGTGATGAGAACCTACACCAGAATAATAAAATAGAATAATAGTAATGTCAGAGAACATAACATGCTTGGGTGATGTTGTAAAGTAGAATCATTAGTTCTTGGCAATTGTTTGGAGATGGGGAATAAGAGATAGTGAGGAGTTGAGGGTGACTGGTAGCACCCTCAGCAGTAATAGAAAATTAGAGAAAGGGGAGGGGTTTGGAGAAAAGACAATTAATTTAATTTTGGACATGTTATATTTATGATGTCCATGGGACATTCAATTCAAGAAGTTCAACATGCAGTTGGAGATGGGAACCTAGAAGCCAAGAGAGATATTAAGGCCAGATTAGATCTGAAAATAACTTGCATAATCATCCTACAAACAATCCAGCAATTGGGCTGATTTCCTAGAATCAAACTAGTTTCAGTTTCTGTCTAGCTCAAAGTTTGCAGAGAACAAAATATAAAATACTACATGGGCCAAAAATCTTTTCCCTAAAGAGGCATGGGGAACTGGGTTGTGGTGTTCTATTTAGGAGTCAGAGAAACTTAGACTTGATTCAGGTGCAAATTTGATGATAATTTAATCCATGAGAGCTATTGAGATCACTAAGACAAATAGCATAGAGGGAGAAGAGAACAGAAGAGAGTTCAGGCCTTACTTTGGGATTTACCCATTGTCAGAAGTTCAAACCTAGTTGAAGATCCAGTAAGTCAAGCTAAGAAGAAATGGTCAGATAAATAGGAGGAAAACCAGGACAGAGCAGTGTCACAAAAACCAAGAGAGAAGAGAGGATCAAATTAAAAAGTGTGATCTTGAGCTAAATCAGCAAGACATCTTTAGTGAGAGACAGGAGGCAGCATGTTCCAGGCAATTCAAACTGCTTCCACCACTTTTAATCCCTACATACCCACTGACTCTAACAGAGGAGCCCAGAACTCCACTCCAACCCAAAAGCTTTGTGAATAGCAATGCTTCTCAAACCATTATATCTGCTCCCAGCCCAAGCCCCATGCCATCATTGAAAGGAAAAATCTTGTGGATTGGAAGAACACCTTCTCAACAGCAGCAATAACTGACCAACAGACACCAAGAGGAAGATAAGCCCAAGTGTGGTCGCTATTACTATTACTGCTTTCAGCCCAGCTCTGCTAGCTGCCATGTGATGGTGTCTCTGCCACCATCTTAGCTCCTTATGATAGGGTTCTTTTTTTCTTGTCTGCCCATTCTTCTAACCATTAGATTTAAATTAATAACTCCAGGTTCTTATTTTCCATAGAGTTTATTAAAAAACACTTGAAATAGAGAAAGAGAAAGTAGACATATAGAGATTTAAGCCTAATCCAACCTAACTCTGACCACGTGTTTCTCCACATGGCTTCTTCTTGACTTTAAAGAGTATGATGTTAGATTTAGCCTCTGCCACACTTCTGGAGGAAAGGTCTGGGCTTGTCCTATTGTTGTCCTCCTGGGGTAATGAGTGTTGTGTTTTTCTAGGATTTCAGGGATTGGCTGGGAGCCTGAAAGCTTGCAGTCCTCCAAAAGTGATCTGATCCAGGGCAAAATCTCTTTGCTATATGCTTCCCCTTTTTTTCTCATCCTTTGCCTCCCCCCACCCCATTTCCCTGCTTTGATATCTTCAAGTTCTAGACCTATCTGACTTGGATTTGGGTCTGTGAAAGAGTATGCGGCTGTTGGATTCTGCCTCTATCAGTCCACCAGAAAACCTTATTGCTCCAAAGTGGCAGAATTCCTATTTGGTCTAGGATTCCTGCCCTGGTTATACCCCATAGGCTGGACTAGATGCTTGACTCTTCTGAACTTTGGGTCTGAGCCACCACACCATTGCTGCTGTTGGCTTCTGAACTTCCTCTTCCAGAAACTTTGGAGGTCCTCCTCCCCTGCATAGTTTCCCTCTTCCAGCCCCTTTGAATCTGTGACCCAGAACTGGGTATTAGGTGACAAATATACCATTTTGTATCTGTCTTGATTGATGTTGGTGTGGGTCTGGTGGTGCCTCCATCTGGGTTTTTTCCCCCTAAGAAACTGATGTTTACTTTCTGTTAGCATTTTTTGAACACTATTAGAGCATCTGGAGACTTTAGGACCTCTCTGTGGTAGTGCCTACCCTCTCAATGGTTTTAGCTGTAGGAGCTGCAGATCAGCCCTCAATAGCTGGCTGAGGACTCCAGTCTTCAGTGGGGGACTGCTGAATGGGCACAGATGGCACTTGCACTTCCCCAGACCAACCAGCCACCTCCAGTTGAGTAGCAGTGACTTCTGGAGCAGGGGGAGTTCATTCAACCCCAAACGTCTCCTTTATCACTACCTTCTCAGCGGGGTCTTATCCTCCTTTTCCCTAGGGCAAAGTCTTTCTCTGGGTGTTGTAGAACCCCCATTCCCAGGGTCCACAGCCTTTATTGTCTCTCTCTCTATGTGAACTAGACTTGACAAATGACTCACTGTGATTTTTTCCCCCCTGAATTTCCCCATAAGGATTCGGTCTGCTGTATTACCTAGATCTGTTTGGAGGAGTCTATGAGGGGGAACTCCCTTCCCTGCTGCCTATCCTACTACCATCTTGGCTCAGATGCTGACCGCAGGACTTTTCCATATTTTTTTTTAAACCCTTGTACTTTGGTGTATTGTCTCATAGGTGGAAGATTGGTAAGGGAAGATTGGTAAGGGTGGAAGATTGGTAACGGGGGTCAAGTGACTTGCCCAGGGTCACACAGCTGGGAAGTGGCTGAGGCCAGGTTTGACTTTTCCATATTTTTGAAACTAAATCCTTACTGTCTCTCTCATTAGAATGTGAGCACCTTAAGATAAAGGTCTCTCTTGGTTTTCTGTCTGTCTGTCTGCTTGGCCCCACAAAGCTTCTATAGTTTAGGACACTGTCCAGCATTGGCTGTCTGAGCAAAGCTCCATATCCTGAAGCCAGGATCTCCATGGTTCTGAAAGGAGGGAAGGAAGTCTGGATTGTGGGTTGTGTTTTGTGGTGAGACTCTATGTTGGGTCGTGGGTATGGCTAGTGTAGACTCACTGTTGGCAGCAGAATGGAGCATGGGGGAGGGTGCTGAGTGAGCTCAGGGTAGGTGTCAGCTCACAGACTTTTATTTTGTTTTGGTGGTTTTTACCTTTTTTGGGAGACAGTGGAGACATGGGAAATTCATCTGTGATGTATAATTTCTGTTTTGGAAATGTTTGAGAGGTCAGAGAAAATGTCTAATCCTTGATCTTGTTGTTGACCTGGCCTCACAATTGCCTTTAAGACACATTTCATTCAGAATTGTTTTCCTGTCCATAGTTTTCCTGTCCCGAGTCTTAGAAAAATGGAACACTCTATTTACTATTAATTGTTGTACAGTATGATTTAAGAGAAAAATATTTAGATCATTGATCCATTTGGAAATTATTACAGCAGGTAGAATGGATACTGTCTCTGTTAATCATCAAATTATTATCCAGTCTTCTTAATAGATTTTGTTGAAAAATAAATTCTTTTTCCATAGATTTTGTTGTTGTTGTGGATTTGTCCCAGGAAGAGACCTCAGAGGTCATTTAGAGCAACCTCCTCATTGTGAAGATAAAGAAATAGAGTGGTTAGGTGGCTCTTGTAAAGTCATACAGAGATTGCATGGCAGAACCTGGGCTTGAATTCAGGTCCTATGGGTCCAAACCCATTATTGCCTCTCATCTATTAGACTTATCAATCCAAAAGGCAACTACGAAGCATAGTGGGTAAGAGCCCTGGTCTTAGAGTGTGAAAGAACTGATTTCAAGTCCTACTTCAGAGTGTTACCAACTGTGTGACCGTGGGCAAGTCACTTTCTCTCAGCCTCAATTTCCTCCTTTGTAAAAGTGGTTTAATAATAGCAACTACTTTCCAGGCATCTTATGAGGACCAAATGGGAGAACATATTTCCTACATTTTGTAAACTAATGCTAGCTATTAGAGGTCATAATTATCATAGCACTGAAGAATATTTAGCTTTTAATCTTATTTAATTTATTCCAATTATTTGATTATTTAATTTTTACAGCAGCTAGGTGGCAAAGGGATTGGCGAGAGTTCCCAGCTTGGAAACAGGAAGACCTGAGTTCAAATCCTGCATCAGAAGCTCAGGTACTCCTGTGGCTTCCTATTGATTTTCTATCATCAGACTTCTGAAGACAGTGTAAAGTTTATATAATATTGGATTGTGAGGAAGCAAAGTTTCCCCTCTTTTTAAAATCTCTGTTTCAAAGGTAAAATCTCCTCTCCTATAGGGGATTGAGGATAAATATTTATTAAGCACCTAGTGTGTACATAGGTCTGGGACATCCAAGATAATCCTTGCTTATAACTAGGTTGTAACGTACTACCTGTGTGACCCAGGGCCAGTCATTTAGCCTCCCTCAGCCTTACTTTCCCCATCTATCAAGTGGGGATAACAAGACTACCTTGTTCACAGGGATGTGGTGAGGATCAAATGTGATAATCTAAATAAAATGTTTTGGAAACTGAAATAAATGGCAGCTGTGATGAAGATGAAGGCATGCACTTGAGATATGGAGGTTTCCTTTTTCTTTGTCATTTCCTAGGGTTGGGTTTTATTTAAGTTCACAAGGACTGACTCCATATAATGCTTCTTAATACTGGCCCCAGCAGTGAGTATCTGGCAGCTTTCTTTGTCTGCCTTTGCCCCTATTCTGTCTTTTTGTCAGAGTGCTAACAGTTTAGAATCAGCCCCAGCCGTCTTGTTAGAAAAACAGGCAAAATGCTTGAAATTCCTCCTTGGCCATGATCTGGATCACATCCAAATACTCTCTTCACCCTTGGCGTCTTCACCAGAATGCCTGTAGAGGGTCCCACTCCCTCCAGAGAGAAAGACTTTTTGAGTTCAAGTTAAGGACAGTTTACAACTAACTGGACTTCTTGCCAACTCTGAGCAGACTGAAACTAAAACTGGTTGGATTCTAGGAAATCAGCCTATTTCTGTGCTCTGTGTATGTGACTGACCCAGAATGCCTTCAGTGTAGACAATTTCTCTTCCCACCTATATCAATAATTTCCCTGTTCTTGAGTCTTAAAATGTTTTCTGGGGGACCTTAAGAGATTAAATGACTTGCCGAGGGTCACATAGCTGGTATTTAAGTGAGTAAAATGAGTGCCTTAGAAAGCAAAGTTTTCCTCTTTTCCTTTTCCAGTTCCAAGTTTAATTTACAATATCTTTGTCTCAGTTTCCTCATTTGTAAAATGAGCTGAGAAGGAAATGGCAAATTACTCCAGCCAAGAAAACCCCAAATGGGGTCATGAAAAATTGGACAAGACTGAAATGACTGAACACTAGCAAGAACAGGTACTATGTGGAACACTGGGTATGCACAGAAAAAACAAAATCAATCCTTGCCATTAAGGAGCTTATAATAAGGAAGACAGTAAATATATAAGTCAATATAAGAAATGTTATAATATAATAATAAGAAATAAGTTATGTTAAAGATATCTTCTAAAGATATCTCCAGACGAGAGACATGGTAGACTTAGGGAGGAAAGAACTAACAGTTGGGGAGTGGGCAAGAAAGCAGGGTAAACAAACTAATCAAAGTCTTATTAATATTTTTTGTCTTTTCCCTAAGATGTTATATCATGAGTAGGAACATATGTTTTTTAGGTAAAACCAACAGAGAATAATCAGTGTTCTCATTATTATTTTGTGTTACTCTCAGGTTATGGTAGGATTAGATCCTGGGCAGTATCATCCTCCTGAGGGGGGATTGTGAAATTATTCTAAAAGTCTATCATATAAGATCTTTTTAAAGCAATTTTAGGAAAAGATATTGTCAATAATCTGGACCAGGAAAGCAAATCTCCTGGAATAGATACTGTAAGGACCATCATGATTCCAAATGGACTAAAAAGATGATGGCAATAGAGGATATTCACAGAAATCAAACACTACATCATAAGACTGAGTGAGTCTTTGGATATTATGAACTGAACCTTGGGGAACTGAGTCCTCCATCCACTTTTGTTCTTCCCAAATGCTGTTATTTTATCCAGATTGTAAAACTCTTGTGCTAAAATGGGTATGCCTCCTAATAGCTCCTTATCAATGTGTCTATCAATAATATTTTATATGTTAAGGAATATTCAAATTATAGTTAGACCCTCCAAGAAATAAAATATCTCTGTGCCCTTAAGCACACAGGTTATATAATCTTGAAATGTATAGATATCACACATGGGATGATTCATTGAGGAGACTAGTGTTTTAATTTCCCAGGGAATCAGAGGGAGGATTGTATGAACTTAAAATAAATCATACTCCCTTATTCTGTTTGAAAACCCATTCTTGGTTGATATTAGTCCCCTCCTTTGACTGGTTGTGCATGCATACTATGGCAGGATGCCAGAGGTCTCATGAACCCCTGACTCAAGGAAAAGGCTGGCCCAGGTCCTGCATGACTTCATCTGGAAGACTTGTCTCTGACCCAGACTGAGGTCAAGTCTGTTCAACCAGAGAGATGTAGCCTTTTCAGGCTGGAGATGATTGCCAACAGAGCCAGGGCAGCATGGAAACTAATCTTTACTAATAAATAATTATAAATTAATATACAGTATACAGAGAATTTTTATCATAACTTCATGTAGCTACAATGTGGAGATGGTTCAATACAAGAAAAACTATCAGGTTATTGACTGTATCAATGAAAAAACCAAGAGAAGCCATGTAGTAAAGAATTGGAAATAGAGGCTAAACAAGTTGTGGTATATGATTGTAATGGAATACTATTGTGTCATAAGAAATAAACAGGAAGATTTCAGAAAAACTTGGAAAGGGTTATATGAACTGATGCAGAGTGAAGTGAGCAGAATGGAGAGAACATTGTATACAGTAATAATGTTGTATGATGATTAACTTTGAATGACTTAACCATTATCAGCAATGCAAAGATCCAAGACAACTCATTGATGAGACTCATGATGAAAAATATTTTCTACCCTGATAGAAGGAAGTGATGGATTCTGAATGCAGATTAAAGCATACCATTTTCACTTTATTTCCTTTATGAGTTTCTTCTTGTATGTGCAGCATATGTCTTCCTTGACAATATGAAAATATATATTGTGTGATAGGAAATGTATAATCTATGTCAGATTACTTGTTATCTGAGGGAAGGGGGGGAAGATGAAGGGAGGGAGAAAATTTGGATCACAAAATGTTAGAAAATAAAAGTTAAAGATTATCTACTTAATTGAATATATATATGTGTATATATATATATACACACATATATACATATAAAGAAATGGAACCCTACTGCAGAAAATGGGATTCATAAGAATCTATTTGATCTGAGACTCAATATCAGCCTCATCTTGTGGGTTTTGGTCAACTTTCTCTTTTGGTCTATCAATTTCTGGAATAAAAACTTTAAAGAAGTCTTTGGTATGATGAAAGTAGGAGGATCTTGTTATGGATCTTTAAAGTTAATGTGGCTTGGCCTCCTTCCTCAAAGTGATCCCAGATTCCCTAGAGCCCCAGCCTCAGCCCAGGGACCCAGTTCAGCTTGATCATCTCACAGATATACTGCACAGAGCATCTTTTGGCAATATGTTGTTGTACTCACATAGGCTTGGGAGGGAAATTGAGTGAGCTTAATGTCATTGTTTTCATTTACCTTTTCCACATCTCCAAGACCCTCAGTATCAAACAGAAATAGGGTCAAGTTTTGTGAGGTGATCAATACATCACATCCAGATGCCCTTTGTGTGAGACTGAATGGTGGAACCAAGGGAGAAGCCTGCAAGAGAAGGATGAGACATGAACACCTGGTGGAGGCGAGAAGCCCAAAGGCTGCAGCAGCCAAACTCAGAGGTCCTAAAATGAGAAGATGGGAATCTCTTCATTAGGGAAAGAATAATGACAAGGATAATGACATTTATATAGTACATTTTTACATGGGCTACCTCATTCTGTCTTCAGAGTAGAAGTGGATGTTACTTTTATCTCTCTTTCACAGAGGAGGAAACAGACTGAGAAAGGTTAATTACTAGCCTTGGATCACATAGCCAGGAAGTAGCTGGGGTGAGTTTCAAATTCAGATCTTCCTGGTACCTGTAATGGTAGGGCACCAGGGATGTTAACTATTATTATTAAAATGTAATCTAAATGGTTTCTGGGTTCACACTGGGTTGAAGGAGAGACAAGACCAACCAGGATAGGAATACCAGAGTTTACTGCCAAGGTGTTAATTGCAGGTCTGTTGTCCACTGCTGAAAGCTTCCACCTCTCAGGATCCCAGTTAGGGCCCAGTTAGGCCCAAAAGTCACTCAGCCCACCTAGGCTAGGGTCTATGGAACCAGCAGGCAAAAGGTAAGAGTTTATAACAGTTTAATTGAGAGGAACAAAAATAAAGGATGGGAATAAGGGATTCTACACTTGAAAGCTAAGGGCAAACCACAGGGGCAAGGAAAGGACTTGTCTACACTATACTATTGACCTAAGCCAGGCAGGGCCCAAAGGAAGCAGTACTGAAGTCACAGGGAAAGCTCCTCCAAACCTGGTTCCAGCCAGGTTTGGTCAGCTCAGCTAAAGGGCCTGAGGATGGCTTTCAATTGGGGACTCACGGTAAATCCAAGGATGCCAAGAACCAATTCCTCCAGGACAGATGATCCAAGGTACCCAGGTAGGGAGAGTGAGTTTGAAATGCTGTCCACTAGATCACAAACCACTTCCCCCTTGGTGCTGCTTTGCGGGTCAGTTGTCCACTGCTGAAAGCCTTCACCTCTCAGGATCCCAGGAAATCTGGATGCAGTTTTTCCCTAACTCTGAGATCTCCCAGGGTTAGCAACAGTTATGTCCCAACCACTAATGGAGTCTCTCTCAGAGTCCCAACCCCACTTCCTGCTCCTTCATTCCATCTTCAAATCCTCCAGCCTTTCCTGCTAGGTCCAACACTAATACTAAATTAATCTTCCTCACAACATACCCAATCCTCCTTTATCCAATATCCCATTGCTAGGGACAGAGGAATGCATGCATTAAGTTCAATCAGAACAATGTGAAATTAGATTTATGGGGTAAGATTAATGGTAAAGGTGGTAAACAAGATCGACGAGACCTGTAGGCTTGCATGGAGATGTCACCTTTCTGAACACAGTCAGCCACATTCAATGCTTCAAAAGATTTAGACCAAGTTCAGAAGTCTGAGTATAGAGAATAAATAGTAGCCCAAAGGAGAGTATCATGACAGGGTTAGTAGGGCAAGGAGGCAATGGCTTCTAAAAGAACCGTGGACACATACATATCAGTTATGTGATCCTGGGCAAGTCATTACATCCCTGTGTACTTCTCTCTCCAAACCCTCAAGAAACTTTCTAAGACCTGAAAGAATAGGGAAATTACTTATTTACTTGGGAAGAGAAAGTCTCTACACTGCAGGAGTCACAGATCAGTTACAAACACAGCATGTGGCATAGTTTCTAGCCCATAGTAGGCAGTTAATGAATGTTTTTTGACTGATTACAAGGCAATAGAAAATCAGGGGCCAATTTTTAAACTTCCATTTGGTCTCAGTCATGCCTGGTAGCAACTGTAAGCTATGGCATAATGTCCTGCAAAAGTAGGCTCCCAGAGTCCAGAGACTCCACTCACCTTTATTCTTTCCTGCCAACCTGTTCAGCAGGATTTTCCAAGACAATACAGCACAAGCCAACGATAGCTACCACCACCACAGACTTGGTAGTGGAGGTTAGAATCTGTTGGGCCCATTGGTTTATCATCAGTTCTTATTTCCTCTTTTCTAACAGACATTTGGGGGTCTGCATGGACTCAGCTGATGCCATGACTCACTTGTAAATGCAGTGGAGCCACTCAGAAATCAAGATGCAGAATTTGAGCAGTCTTCAAAGGCAGCAACATAGGTGAGTGAGATGAATGATAACAGAAGAGAGGATGCTCTGAATTTGTGGAATGATTTTAATAAACAGAGAACTGGCAATGGCAAATAATAATGATATTGATAATGGCAATAATAATCATTACTTAATATAGTACTAAGAGTCACATATGGATCTCACCAAGACTATAAATTATTGTAGATACACATTGGTACAAGGAATTTCATCCCTAGGAGAGATTATTAGATCAAAGAAATCTGAATTCTCTACCAAAAAAATCCCCATAACTATTGGAAGTCTCATGCCTCACAACAGGGACTAAGAGCCTCAAATTCTGATCTCATGAGAGTATTCCAGCACTAATCTCACTAGCTGATCTAAAAATGACTGAGGCTCTGGCTTCCTTCAGGCACTCTAGGTGAGGGCTCTGGGGTGGTGCAGAACTCAACTCTTATGGCAATAGTTGAGTTGCAAAGAATGTTAGAGGCTTTCCTGGGAGCCAGCAAATGAGGCCAGGAGTGGAGACAATCATCCTCCCTGTCTCTGGAGGTCACCAAGGATTCTTTCTGCCTGGTTTGTAGATGTTTTCTTAGGGTTTCTGGTCCAATGTGGTTAGTCTGTGGATCTTTTCTCCTGGGAACATTCCACAGCCTGGGTCAAATCAGCCTTCATTGTGTCAGATCTGTAGGACAGGCTACCGTTGGTATCAACCCTGACATTATAAGATGTAGTTCCCAGTAGATAATGTGGAAAAGTGCAAGGAGACTCTTCCCATTTGTTTTAGATTTGGAGTAGTCAGAATCTGGCCATTCTAGGCCAGCAATGGAAACAGGGGAAAGTGACAAGACATGCCGTCCCTTAACATGGGACTTGTTGAGGTCTTATGGCCATAGGGTTGGACTTGGAGTCAGGAGAAGCTGGGCTCATATCCAGAGAGTTACATGTCATAGCTGGTAACCTCTGACTTGACAGCTCTGACCCTTAGGTTCCTCATCTGTGCAATGGACACAAGAGCAATCTCTGGGTTGTTGTGGATCTCAAGTGAGATAATTTCTCAAAGGCTCTTTAAAGGTCATTCAGACGCTGCTAGTCTTACTCCTTTTTCTGCTTTCCCGATTCAAAAGTTTAGCTTTAACCTCTTTATGAATTAGCTCAACTTACTCAAGAATCACTGCCTTGTCCTGGTGATAGTGAACTTCAGCTGACAAAAGGCGATTCACTAGAGAAGGAAATGGCAAACCACACCAGTATCTTTGCCAAGATAACCCCATGGACAGCTGGTTCACAGGGCCAGGTTGACAAATCAGACAGGAATGAAGGACTGAATAGCTCTTGCTCAACCAGCAATTTGTTCATGCAGAATCCAACCTTTGTTTTTGACAATTTTCCTAGCATTCTCCTAGCACCCTGCTGAACAGGGCTGAATCCACAGAGTCCAAAGGGGCATCCCTGCTGCCCATGCCCCAAACAGTCTCCAGGAAGGTGCAGGGCCAGCCTCAGAGTGGTCCTTCCAACATTGTGGGTAGAGAGGATTTGCTGACACTCCCTTTGCATCTGTCTCCAGACTCACCCCTTCAGCCCACCTGGAGTGATCTGGGAACTCCAACTGCTCTGCTCCTGAGCTTTATAATTCCCAGGTGGTATGGACTCAGGGGCCTTTGCAAACATCATAGTTTCTGTCTTCTCCTGGCTCCAACCAATGTCTCTGCCTCTAAGATTTCTGAGTTGATAGAGGACCAAACCCTACATGCTGGAAATCCAGTTCTAGTGTGGTTTCTCCTCCACTCAGCTGAGAAATATTAATTTCATAGTTATAAGGGATCTAAAGAAATGAAATGATACAGTCCCATTCCCTGCCTGAACACACATCATATATTGTCCACACTTTCCTGAAGAGAAAATGTGATTCACAGAGTTTCAAGGATCAGACAACCAGAAGAGAAGGGACCAGGAATAAAAGCTGGCTCTCCCATACTGTGGCTAAGTCCTTTTTAGAAGCTTGTCCTCCTCTGTCTTCTGAGGAATGGCACATATTCAATAGGTCTGTCAACCTCAACAATTCCACTGCCTTAAGGGAGAGGAGTTGTAGAATCTCCAGAACACAAAGCCAAGGGCCAGTGTTGGGCTTCTGAATAAGTATCTAAGGCCAGAGGAAGCTGTTTGGACAAACCATTGCTAAGCAAACATCTTTTGTTCAAGTGTCCTTTCTCACTGAGTTTTAATCCTCAGATAAAAATTTTTTTAACAGGAAAAAGATCAGGGGAGAGAAGGAAAACTTGGATATAACTCATACCTGTTTCATGAGGCTTCAGCTCAAACTGTTCAGGCATGTTCTCCCAGGTTCTCTTTCTCTGACTCTTCCCTTATCTACTCTTCTTTCTCCTCTATTTTCTTTGTTGCTTCTTCAAATGCTTCTATTATTTATAGCAAGGAAGAAATGGGGGTGGGGTGGGGACAAGAGAAATAAAAATTAAAAGCAACTCTTGTTTATAATTCCTTAAATCTAGAATGGGAAAATAATGCAAATATTTAGGTTTGGTCTCTTGGAAATGAAGCTGTTCTAATTATTACTCAGATGCGAAGGCTTCGTCACTGCACTTTCTAATGCCAAACTCAAAAATAGCCTGTATGTCATTGTAATGACCAGGACAAACAGAGCATCCAGGGCCTCACAATGCAAATTCTTTGGGTCAGTCATCAAGGTCAGTGGAATATTCCTGACTGTTCATATTAAATCTCTTTTCTGCCTTCATTTATTTTAAAGCCAGGTGTATCCATGTGAAAAAGTGGATAGAGTGCTAGGCCCAGAGTCAATAAGATCCATCTTCCTGAGTTCAAATCTTGTCTTAGATTTTTATCTGTGTGGCCACAGACAAGTCACCTAAGCCAATTGCCTTAGTTTCCTCATCTATAAAATGAGGTAGGAAAAGAAATGGCAAATCATTCCATTATCTTTGCCAAAAAAAAATCCCTCCAAATGGAGTCCTAAAAGAGTTGTACACAACTGAAATGATTGAACAACAACAGTGGTACCAGACCAAGTCAATGGACAGAGATTTCTCATCTAAAAGAATTTTGGAAACCAGATAGAGAAGAGGAAAATTCCAAGGTTGGAGAATAACTTGGGCAATTGGACATTTAAGGAATCTATTGAGGCTTGCTCAGGAAAGCCTGATGTACCTGAAAGAATATTATTATCATCTTGATGCCTAATAACATCTCTTTGAGGGTGGAGAGCATCTCTGAATGTGGACATCTCTGAAGTTTGATCAACTGCAGATCCATTTATAACTCACGGAATATGAGTTGCTGTTTTAGCCTGGTTATACTTTGAGTAGCTCGGGCTATTGAGCTATCTGAGCCTTCCTTTGCACTGTTAAATCAGTTTTTGGAATTTATTAATCACCTATTATGAACCAGGCACCAATAAAGTGGGACAAGGAGTCT
The DNA here is from genome assembly GCF_016433145.1 of Gracilinanus agilis. Classification (NCBI taxonomy): domain Eukaryota; kingdom Metazoa; phylum Chordata; class Mammalia; order Didelphimorphia; family Didelphidae; genus Gracilinanus; species Gracilinanus agilis. The sequence goes on along the minus strand of NC_058133.1, from coordinate 39,795,531 downwards.
TCTCTGAAGATACAGTTAGAGAAAAGGAAGTGAAGCAGAATTGAGAACCTATTTCATTTTGATCAATAATTTGTACTGAATTCTAAAACCAGCTGAAAACTGGTATGAATAAAAAAAAATTGGAAGTAACCATAGCAGGTATCTTTGACAGGCATGTTTATGGAGTTCATTCTTACTCCCTAAAAAGATACAATGATCACAATAGGTGAAATAAATAATTTAGTAATATGATTTGCATGGCACTTAATAAATAAGTTAACTTGGGTAGGGTTATCATTTTTATTATATTGGCTCAGCCTATCTATGCAAAATGAATATGCTTCTAATTCTTTAGATTTATCATTGTGTGAAAAAACATTTAAAATCCAATATCATTGGGCTTGTAAAAAAAAGATGGGGCACCAGGGATGCTAAAATATAATCTAAATGGTTGAGGGTACACATACTGGGTTGATGGAGAGATGAGACCAGGATAGGTAGACCAGAGACACAGCTAAGCTGCTGCTAACTGTCAAGAATGGCTGTTGGCAAACTGTCACTCAGCTCACCACTAGGCCAGAGTCTTTGAAACCAGCAGACAAGGTAAAAGGTTTTAACAGTTTTAATTATGTTTAACTAAATAAATGTGGGATAGGGGATTCTACACTAAAACCTAAAGGGCAAAACTACAGGGCAAGGGAAGGATTTGACTTCTCTAATCTTAGTGACCTAAGCAGGCAGGGCCCAAAGGAACAGCACTGGAGTCTCTGGGAGGCTGCTTCAAACCTGGTTCCAGCTAGGTTTGACCAGCACAGCTAAAGGGCCTGGGGGTGGCTTTGGGTTCTCACGGTAATCCACAGATGATCAGGAAGCCAAGAGCCAAGGTGGTCCAAGGTACCCCAAGTAGAGAGTGTGTGCTTGAGATGCTGTCCACCAGATCCCAAACTCCTCCTCCTCTTGGTGCAGCTCTGCAGGTCTTGTCCACTTGCTGAAAGCCACCACCACTCAGGATCCCAGGGAATCAGGATGCAGGGTTTCCTTAACTCTGAGATCTCCCAGGGCTAGCAACGGTTTGTGCCAACCACTAATGGAGTCCCTCTCAGAGCACAAGTCCTACTTCCTGCTCCTTCATTCTATCTTGGAATCCTCCAGGCCTTCCTGCTAGGTCCATACAAACTATTGCTAAATAAATTATTAAATAAACCCTCACAACAGGCTATAATAAGATATTAGAAAAATCATGCACATTGTATTTGTGCTAAGAATACAGATTTTTTCATCAAGAAGAAGATTATTTATATGGTATGTTGTTAATATAAATGTTAAACCATATGATTATATTTGCTGCTCTTGAAGGTTTTTGTTAAATAAATCAACTATTTTCAGTAGGGCCTCTAGAAATCATATGAATAAATGAAATTTTCCTTAATAGAGTAAGTAATATTTACTGAAATCCCAGAGCAAACATTTCACATAAAGAAAAGTTAAAAGCCTTTCTAATAAGACCAGGGGTCAAGCAAGTGTTCCTAGTTGCTTTAGTATTCTTTGACAAGAGTAATAATAATAAGAAAGAAAGTAAGTATAAGAAGAAACAAAATGATTGCTTTTTAGATGCTACAGTGGTTTTACTTTCAAAGGGGAAAATAAATTTAGCTAGGATACAAAGATTAGTGCTATATAGATGCTATAACTAAAGAATATAACACACTCAGAGTTGTTAATCACATTTATGATGTCAAAATTCTTTTTAGGACATTAATTATTTGAAAAGTCCTAATGAATTTTGATACATTTAACATAAATAACTTTATTAAATAACAAAAAGAAGTTCCTTTGATAGCTCTCTGGAGGATGGATTAGAGTGAGGAATAATTTGAGCAATCAAGATTAATTAGGAGATTAATGTGGAGCTGAGAATAGGATTCTGGAAGGCAATTCCTTGATCTGACTTTATTTCTGTGAAAAGCATTTTGTAGTTTATATAGTTTTGTTATGTAGTTTATACTTCCTGAGTCAGTCTTGGCAGGCAGATTCCCAGTTTTGGAAAGTGTTAATCTTTCAATTGGGCTTATGCTTTGAGCCAACTATATCACTACTAGGCTTATGCCCCAAAGAGATTGCAGAATGAGGACAAGAAACTACACGTTTAAAAATATTTATAGGAGCTTCTTTTTTTTGTGGTGGTAAAGAACTGGAAATTTAGAGGCTGTCCATTAACTAGGAAATGGCTAATCAAATTATGGTCTATGAATGTAATGGAATATTATTTTGCTGTAAGAAATGACTAGAGGCAAAGTTGGAGAGAAACCTGAGAAGATTGGTATGAATTGAAGCACAGTGAATTGAGCAGAAGTAGGGTAAAATTTTATACATCAACAACAATGTAGAGACATTCAACTTTGAAAGCCTTAAGAATCATATAAATTATGATATAATAAATATAATATTTAATAAAATATAAGAATGATATAAATACAATAACTAACTAAGATTCCAGAGGACTGATAATGAAACAAGCAACTGACCCTTTGAAAGAGAGGTAATGACCTCAAGGTATAGAATTAGAAATATATTTTTGGATGTATCCAGTATGAAATTTTCTTTTGCTTATTAGTTAAATGAGTTTATCTTTTCTTTTCTTTTTT
>NC_058133.1:39771527-39792407 GCF_016433145.1 Gracilinanus agilis | reverse complement strand
TATATATATATATATATATATGGGGCAGCTAGATAACTCAGTGGATCAAGAACCAGGCCTTGAAATGGGAGGTCCTGAGTTCTAATCTGACATTAGATATTTCCTACCTGTGTGACCCTGGGCAAGTCACTTAACCTCCATTGCCTAGTCCTTACCACTCTTCTGCCTTGGAGCCAATACCCAGTATTGATTCTAAGATAAAAGTAAGAATTAAATATATATACACATATATATGTATATATATATACACACTTTTTTATGATTCTATTTCATTGTATTTGTTTTCTTTTCTAATATTGCATATTTTGTTTGATACATTTAAAAACATTTTGAGAAGGGGTCCATAGGTTTTACCAGACTGTCCAAGGGATCCTTGAAATAGAAAAATGTTAATAACTCCTAATCTAATTGTATTATTATCTAGTCTACATCTCTTTATTTCTCCCAAGAAGATGATGTGATGCATTATCAAAAGCTTTACTGAAATACAGGCAAACTAATTCTATAGCATTCCTCTCATCTACTAGTTTAGTAACCCTGTCCAAAAAAAGGCAGTTAGGTTAGACTGTAACCTGTTGTTTTGTTTTTTGTTTTTTTTTAACCCTTACTTTCTGTCCTAGAATTGGCACTAAGTATCGGTCCCAAGGCAGATAAGCAGTAAGGGCTAGGTAACTGGGATTATGTGACTTACCCAGGGTTCTACAGCTAGGCAGTACCAAAGGCCAAAGTACTGAGGAAGAACCCAAGGTCTCCTGGTTCCAGGATGGCTCTTTATCCATTTAGCCACCTAGCTGTCCCGGCCTAACCCATTCCTTTTTTTTTTTTTAAACCCTTACCTTCCATCTTGGAGTCAATAATGTGTATTGGCTCCAAGGCAGAAAAGTGGTAAGGGTAGGCAGTGGGGGTCAAGTGGCTTGCCCAGGGTCACACAGCTGAGAAGTGGCCTAACCCATTCTTGATGAAGCCAGGCAGGGTCTTTCCAGAGCTTCACCAGTCATGATTTTAATGATCCATTCAAGGATTTTCCCAGGAATCAAATTCAAGCTTATTTGTCTTACTTGAGGATCTCTTCACCAGGGCAAAGCTAAAGGTCTTCTCCACCTCTCTCCCTTCTTCTGATCCTCCCTCCTTCCAATCTGATGCCAATTTTACATGTGTGATCATGTAAAATAGATTTCCATATTTTGTGGAAGTCATTTTGTGGAAGAGATCTCAAATGAGAAGAAGGAGGAAGAGGAGAAGGAAAAAGAGGAGGAAGAAAATAAGGGGAGGAAGAGGGGGATGAGAAGGAAAAGGGAGGAGGAAGAAGAGGAAAAGGAGAAGAGGAGGAGAAGGAGAAAAAGGAGAAAAAGGAAAAGAAGGAAGAAGAAAAAAGAAGGAAGAAGGAAATAAGAGGGAGGAGAAGGAAGGAGAAGAAAGAGGAGAAGGAGGAAGAAGAAGAAGGAGCAGGAGGAGAAAGAGGAGGAGGAGGAGGAGAAGAAGAAGGAGGAGGAGGAGGAGGAGGAGAAGAAGAAGGAAGGAGGAAGGAGGAAGGAAGAAGGAAAAAGGAAGGAAGAAGTAGAAGGAAGAGGAAGAGGAAGGAAGTAGTAGTTCTTTCTCAGAAGGCAGAGAACACTTTTCATCATGAGTCTCTGGGATTGTGTTGAATCACTGCACTGTTGAGAATAACTAGATCATTCATAGTTATTCATCAAGAAATATTGTCACTATGTACAATATTCTCTGCTTGTGCTCACTTCACTTTGCTTCAGTTCATGTAAGTCTTTTCAAATTTTTCTGACGGATTTCCTCCCCTCTATCATGAACTTGGAAGGAAGTGGTGACTTTTCTCCAAAGGTTTCTATCACTTTTACCCTAGAAAACAGTGTCCACTTTTTCCTGAGAATCAGATTTGGAATAGTATTTCTCCTTGTTGGTTCTCCTATGCTTTGAAGGATGGAATGATCATGAAAGGAAGCTGAGAAGTTATTGGATGCTCCTCTTTTATTAGGAAGAGAACTCTAGCAGATACCTGAATAATTTAAGTGCTTATCATTACTCTTTCATGTCTCTTTGAGCAACTTCAAAGATCTGATCAACAAAGTAGCACATGATAGATTGAGAAAATTGGCAATGAAGCATGCTTCTAACCTTTTGGCAAAGATGGACCTGAAGTACAGAATGAGAGACACATTTTCAGACATAGTCAATGTGTTGATTTCTTTTTACTTGGTTATACCTATTAATTTCAAAAAAGGGCTTGGAGAGGCAGCTATAGTGACACAAGAAAAGAAAGGAAACAACAAAATGTGTAAAAATATACACAAGAGGAGAAAAGGAAGTTTAGGGGGGACCTAGATTACCTTATTAAATTTAATATACATTTTAAAAGAAAGTATACATAGCAGAAGTTTCATAAACAATTATCTATTCTTTGTATATTGAAATGGTTGTGTTTGTGGATGTTTAAGTTCATAATAATTTTTTAAGTAGAAAATGAATTTGGTATGTTTTCCCATCACTAGCACAATATACTTCTGGGATATCAGACCAACAAGGCCTCCACCAGCAACACCTGAGAAAAAAAAAGAAGAAGTTATTGAGGTTCCTAAGGATGTGCCTCTTACTTTTTTACACTTAGATCTCTCTTGGAGACCTCTTCTTAAGGTTGGTATTATGGGGGAAAAATTTCTTCCACCTTAATTATATACATTCTATAAAATACTTTTTTTTTGTGGAGATGGAAGGATTCAAACCTGTGATTTATTTCATCAGTGAAGGAAGTTCACCAGCTCTAAGGCAGCCAGAGGATTCTGTGACTTGTTCAGGGCCACATAGGCAGCATGAGTCAGAAGAGGTTCCTGACTCAGGCTGGTTGACACAACACTGATTCAAATAGACAATGGAGATTTACTAAAAGTAAGACATGGAACATGTTTCAAAAGAAAATAGATGTGATCATCTAATGTATTAGCATAAAATGAAGACAAGGAAACAATTGCTTATAAAGCTGATCCTGATGTGGGGGTTTTCAACTAGCAGAAGAAAACCCTTCAGGGTATCATTAATTATTTGAGTCTGCCATGGGGAAAGGGAATAGTCTTCTCTGTGTGGCCATGGAAGACTGAGCTAAGAACAATGGGTGGAAGGAGCAAACAGACTTTTGCTCACTAGGAGAATCAATGATCCAATAAGTATAACTATCTGAAAGTGTCATGGGCTGTCTTGGGAGGTGATGAGTTCTCTCTCTCTCTCTGGAGATCTGAAAGTAAATGCTGGATGGAGTGATCATTTGTTGTGTATGTTGTAGGGGAAAATTCTTGCTCAGCTGGGCCCCATGATCTCTGAGCTACCTCCTACTTCTTAGACCCTATTTTCATAAACGAGTTGTATCAGAAAAGTCCAATTGCTAGTCATTGTGTGTTCTTCAGATCTGTATTCCCATAGAAACAATGTTATAAATGATGGGTGGGCTCTCAGGCGACAAAAACTTAAAAGTGTTATATATATGCAAAGATGGTTGTAGAAAACAATGTTGTAACACTAGTAAGCAAAATAGAAAATGATGTAATTTAATTTTTAAAAATGGATTTCTTAGTTTCCTTGGAAGTTGGTGCATGAGGGAAAGTAGCTTTAATAAGGTCAGGAGGAAACTGTGGAGATTACAAAAAAGATTTCTGGGCATTCTGAAGGGCTCAAGAATGAGTGCCTCCATGAATATTTTCCTAATGGTGAAAGGGAGCTTGTCATGGAAGGATTCAGGGAGACAGATTTTCTTAAGGTAACTGAGAAAGTTAAAGATGAAAATCTGTTTAAAATTAAATATTAAAGTTCAAATTAAAGATGATGAATCTCTATAAGGAAGACAAAGATTATCTGAAGTCAAAAGAAATGAGCTGTGATTAAGTGGCAAAAGACAAAGGGAGGGGAGCAGATATGATGTATGCGTTCCTTGATGGAAGAGGGGGAAAGGGTCGATTTTTCACCCAATGTTGGGTGAAACAATTTCTAATGCTAACCACCAGGATATCTGGGCTGCTGTCATGAGAGAAGTCAAAGAGAAAGCTAGGCAGCCTTGTTTGTGTAGCTAAGATTAGAAGATAAGCAGGAAATTGGGGGCAAATTTTATTAGTAAGTTTCTTTGAAAAAGGCTTCTTTTCTCAACTATATAGAGAAATTAAGTCAATTTTCCCCTGTTTGAAGAATATTTATTTTCCTCAATTTGCATGATTAAATACTTTTGAATATTCATTAAAATTTTTGAGTTCCAAATTCTCTCCCTCCTTTTCCTCATCTTTCTTTCTCTCTCCTCTCTCCTCTCTAAGACAGCGATTAATTTGATATACATGTGTAGTCATGCAAAACACATTTCCATATTAATCATGTTGTGAAAGAAAATACAGACCCAAAAAACCCATTAAAAATAAAGTGAAAAATAGTATGTTTCAATCTACATTCAGATTCCATCAGTTCTTTCTCTGGAGATGGTTAGCATTTTTCATTATAAGTGCTTCAGAATTGTCTTGGGACAGAAAAGGAAAGTAACAAATTTTGGAGGGGATGTGGAAATATTGGGACATTGAGACACTGTTAGTGGAGGTGTGAGACAATCTAGTCATTCCGGAGGTTAATTTGGAATTATGTACAAAGGCCTATAAAAACTGCATATTCTTTAATCCAGAAATACTACTGCTGAGTCTGTACCCCGAAGAGATCAAGGAAAAAGGAAAAGGGTCTACATGTACAAAAATGTTTATAGCAGCTCTTTTTGTAGTGGCAAAGAATTGGAAATGGAGAGGATGTCCAAATGGAGGGTACTGACTGAACAAATGGTGGTAGATGATTGAATTGGAATACTATTTTGCTATAACAAAGGACGAGGAGGAGGATTTCAGAAAAACCTGGGAAGACCTACATGAACAGATGCAAAGTGAAGCGAGCAGAACTAGGAGAATATTTACACAGTAACAGTAATATTGTATAATGATCATCTGTGAATGACTTACTATTCTCAGCAATACAATCAATGATTCAAGACAATTCTGAAGGACTTATAAAGAAAAATGCTATCTACCTCCAGAGAAAGAACCAATGGAGTCTGAATGCAGATTGAAACATGCTTTTTTAAAACTGTCTTTATTATTTTGGGGGTTTTTTGGTCTGCATTTTCTTTTGCAACATGGCTAATATAGAAATGTTTTACATAACTATACATGTATAATCTGTATCAAATTATCTGCCTTCTCAAGGAGAGAGGAAGGGAGGGAGGGGAGAGAAGGAAGAAACGGAAGAACGGGAGAGAATGTAGAACTCAATTTTTTTTAAAATGAATGTCAAAAATTTTTGTTACAAGCAATTGAGAAAAATTAAATGTAAATGTAAAAAATAATTATATTCGAGAGTAATTTAAGTAAATTTAATGGGAATTTATTTTTTTTTGTTTTTGCCTCACAAAGATATCCTTTAATAAAACTGGCACGACTTTAGACTACTGCCCAATCAAAGTCAGCTTGAGAGATGACTATCTCCACTATGCTCCTAAAGGTAACAGCCCATCCTCTCTATAAAGGTTCTTTTTTAAAAATAGAATTTATTCCCAAGTATCTCATCTCTTCCCTCCCCAAACCACAAAAGGAGGCATCACTTGAAAAAACCATATGTAATATATATAAATTATGTCTTTCATGTTTCTGTTTATTAGTTCTTTCTCTGGAGATAGACATTCACAAGTCATTCTTCAAATATTAATTTTGTAGTTGCATGTAATGTTCTCTTTGTTCTATTTGTTTCACTCTTTATTATTTTGTGTAGATCTTTCCAAGTTTTTTTTAATAACCTGCTCATCATTTCTTTCTGCACAGTAAAAAGTTCTTAAATGGATACTTTTAGTGTTACCATTATCTAAGCAAACTGTTATTGTTCACAAACTTCACCTAAATAAATACTAGTCTAACTAGAAGAAAACCAAAGCTGAAATCATAAAAATGGAGCTTTCATAAGTAGGGGCCACCACGGTAGAAAAGTCTACATAAAAAGTTGGGACTGACAGTTTCTAAAAGAAAAACAAGTTCACAAAAACAGTTTCTAAAAAAAAAATGAAATGACATTTCAGTTTTAGTCTGATCAGATTTTTTATTTTTCTATTGGTGGTTTTATTGGACAAACTGTGAAAAGAGACTAAGTTCAATTCTCATGTTCCTCAAAGGGTGAGAAGATAACAGACAGAAAAACAATGACTGATGCTGTCAATTTTTTTTGTACTCAGAGATCCTAAGCTTTTTTTTTTTTTTTTTTTTTTAAACTCTTACCTTCTGTCTTAGAATAGATCAGTTTCAAGGCAGAAGAGTGGTAAAGGCTAAGCAACTAGAGTTAAGTGACTTGCCCAGGGTCACACACCTAGGAAATGTCTGAGAACAGATTTGAAGGTCCCAGGTTTAAAAAACTTAAATATGTAAAATAATATCATGTAACCATTGAGAGGAAGTATGGCACAATGAATAGTGAACCAGACTTTAGGTAAGGAAAAGTTGGGTTCAAATTCTACCCCTGACACACACTAGCTATGTTATTTAATTGCATATTATTTAATTACTCCGAGCCGCTGGCAACTTAAATTATACATGCTTTCCAAACTGTATTGATGTAGGGAATTCTCTCCATACTGATGTGTGTCAGATCTGACATAGGAACTAGCACATAGTTGGAGCCTAATAAATGCTTATTGACTGATTGACTAGTGGTGTTATTTGTCCTAAAGATAAATTGTTACTTTGGGTTGGATCAGCTTTATTAAGTATACTACAAAATACTAATTATTTTAGTGAGGAAGGCAGGAAACAGTTCTCTTAGAAAAATGGAAATGTGTTTTTTGTGATAAAACACGTATAATCCAGATCGAATTACTTGCCAGTTCTGGGAGGGGGGGAGGGAAGGAAGGAGGGAGACCATTTGGACCACACAATTATTTCAGAAAACTTGTGTGGAAATTTGTTATTACATGTAACAGGTAAAAATAAAATATCAATAAAAAATAACTGCCCTGATTTGTGCTTGATGAGGAATAAGGTCATTTGAAGAGCCTTGTCTTGTGACCACTCTTTTTAACCATAAAAATGTGTTTCTTCTATCCAACTTTTTGAAAGATCCGCAGACACTCCAGCTGAAAGCCCAGCTTGCAGGACCAGACCCCTTCCATAACTTAGAATACGGATTAAGCCTAACTCTCAGACCAATAGAGGATTATGACACAAAGTTCTTTATTGGCACAGGGGTAAGTTGAAATTTAATCCTGTTAGAAGAAGAGTTACACAAACTATATTTTGTTTTTTTGGCAAAGGAAGTTGCCATTTTCATACTTATTAAGTTTTTATTCTTTAAACCCTTACTTTCTGTCTTAGTATCAATTCTAAGGCAGAAGAGCAGTAAGGACTAGGCAAACAGGGTTAAGTGACTTTCCCAAGGTCACGCAGCTAGGAAATATCAGTGACCAGATTTGAATTCAGGACCTCCCATCTCCAGGCCTGGCACCCTATCCACTGTGCTATCTAGCTGCCCCATCTATAAACTTTTAATATTCTAATTCTTTAGAAGCTGTTTTTCTGTTTTTCTGATTTATCAAGATGAATATTCCACATGATTTTTTAAAAACACATTGTATTATTCTCCCTAATCTAAGAGTTTTTTGGAACATTAAAAAAAAAGACCACAAAGTGTGCCATTTATGGCTAAAACCATCTCTTGGCCAATCATCAAGTGCCATATTTATAAAGCACCTACCACAGGTATAGCACTGAGCTAGCTACTGAAGCAAATCTATGGCACAATCCTTGTCCTCAGAGCGCTGAACCAACCCAGGAGAGCAGACATAATAAATGTAGGAAACATTCACTAATAATAATAACTAGAACCAACTCAACTCATTTACCTTTGTGGCAATTAGCAGATGCTAGTTAAAACCCAAAGCAAAAAGAAACTCTCCTAAGTAGGACTCTCACAGCCTTTATTTGGTTCATTTAATTTAAAATTCTAATATCAATTCTTTGGCACTTTATATAAGCAATCTCATTGGATTCTCTCAACAACCCTTCGAGATAAGGGCTATCTTTAATCCTTATTTTACTGATGAGGAAACTAAGGATGATAAGAATTTAAGCTGCCCAGTGGCTGAAGGTGAATTTGAATTCACCTTCCTAATTCTGGGACTAACAGGCTGTCCACTTGGCCATCTAACTGCCTCAGTTACCTACCCCTTTCTCCTCTAGCTGTTTATGCGGAGGGTCTCTGATATCTCCTTAAAATTTTCTGGGTCCTCAATATTTAAAAAGCTTTAACTTCTGTCCTAAAAATTTTTTTAATTATTATTTTGGATAATAATATAGAAATATATTATATATNTCTTCCCTCCCCAAACCACAAAAGGAGGCATCACTTGAAAAAACCATATGTAATATATATAAATTATGTCTTTCATGTTTCTGTTTATTAGTTCTTTCTCTGGAGATAGACATTCACAAGTCATTCTTCAAATATTAATTTTGTAGTTGCATGTAATGTTCTCTTTGTTCTATTTGTTTCACTCTTTATTATTTTGTGTAGATCTTTCCAAGTTTTTTTTAATAACCTGCTCATCATTTCTTTCTGCACAGTAAAAAGTTCTTAAATGGATACTTTTAGTGTTACCATTATCTAAGCAAACTGTTATTGTTCACAAACTTCACCTAAATAAATACTAGTCTAACTAGAAGAAAACCAAAGCTGAAATCATAAAAATGGAGCTTTCATAAGTAGGGGCCACCACGGTAGAAAAGTCTACATAAAAAGTTGGGACTGACAGTTTCTAAAAGAAAAACAAGTTCACAAAAACAGTTTCTAAAAAAAAAATGAAATGACATTTCAGTTTTAGTCTGATCAGATTTTTTATTTTTCTATTGGTGGTTTTATTGGACAAACTGTGAAAAGAGACTAAGTTCAATTCTCATGTTCCTCAAAGGGTGAGAAGATAACAGACAGAAAAACAATGACTGATGCTGTCAATTTTTTTTGTACTCAGAGATCCTAAGCTTTTTTTTTTTTTTTTTTTTTTTTAAACTCTTACCTTCTGTCTTAGAATAGATCAGTTTCAAGGCAGAAGAGTGGTAAAGGCTAAGCAACTAGAGTTAAGTGACTTGCCCAGGGTCACACACCTAGGAAATGTCTGAGAACAGATTTGAAGGTCCCAGGTTTAAAAAACTTAAATATGTAAAATAATATCATGTAACCATTGAGAGGAAGTATGGCACAATGAATAGTGAACCAGACTTTAGGTAAGGAAAAGTTGGGTTCAAATTCTACCCCTGACACACACTAGCTATGTTATTTAATTGCATATTATTTAATTACTCCGAGCCGCTGGCAACTTAAATTATACATGCTTTCCAAACTGTATTGATGTAGGGAATTCTCTCCATACTGATGTGTGTCAGATCTGACATAGGAACTAGCACATAGTTGGAGCCTAATAAATGCTTATTGACTGATTGACTAGTGGTGTTATTTGTCCTAAAGATAAATTGTTACTTTGGGTTGGATCAGCTTTATTAAGTATACTACAAAATACTAATTATTTTAGTGAGGAAGGCAGGAAACAGTTCTCTTAGAAAAATGGAAATGTGTTTTTTGTGATAAAACACGTATAATCCAGATCGAATTACTTGCCAGTTCTGGGAGGGGGGGAGGGAAGGAAGGAGGGAGACCATTTGGACCACACAATTATTTCAGAAAACTTGTGTGGAAATTTGTTATTACATGTAACAGGTAAAAATAAAATATCAATAAAAAATAACTGCCCTGATTTGTGCTTGATGAGGAATAAGGTCATTTGAAGAGCCTTGTCTTGTGACCACTCTTTTTAACCATAAAAATGCGTTTCTTCTATCCAACTTTTTGAAAGATCCGCAGACACTCCAGCTGAAAGCCCAGCTTGCAGGACCAGACCCCTTCCATAACTTAGAATACGGATTAAGCCTAACTCTCAGACCAATAGAGGATTATGACACAAAGTTCTTTATTGGCACAGGGGTAAGTTGAAATTTAATCCTGTTAGAAGAAGAGTTACACAAACTATATTTTGTTTTTTTGGCAAAGGAAGTTGCCATTTTCATACTTATTAAGTTTTTATTCTTTAAACCCTTACTTTCTGTCTTAGTATCAATTCTAAGGCAGAAGAGCAGTAAGGACTAGGCAAACAGGGTTAAGTGACTTTCCCAAGGTCACGCAGCTAGGAAATATCAGTGACCAGATTTGAATTCAGGACCTCCCATCTCCAGGCCTGGCACCCTATCCACTGTGCTATCTAGCTGCCCCATCTATAAACTTTTAATATTCTAATTCTTTAGAAGCTGTTTTTCTGTTTTTCTGATTTATCAAGATGAATATTCCACATGATTTTTTAAAAACACATTGTATTATTCTCCCTAATCTAAGAGTTTTTTGGAACATTAAAAAAAAAGACCACAAAGTGTGCCATTTATGGCTAAAACCATCTCTTGGCCAATCATCAAGTGCCATATTTATAAAGCACCTACCACAGGTATAGCACTGAGCTAGCTACTGAAGCAAATCTATGGCACAATCCTTGTCCTCAGAGCGCTGAACCAACCCAGGAGAGCAGACATAATAAATGTAGGAAACATTCACTAATAATAATAACTAGAACCAACTCAACTCATTTACCTTTGTGGCAATTAGCAGATGCTAGTTAAAACCCAAAGCAAAAAGAAACTCTCCCAAGTAGGACTCTCACAGCCTTTATTTGGTTCATTTAATTTAAAATTCTAATATCAATTCTTTGGCACTTTATATAAGCAATCTCATTGGATTCTCTCAACAACCCTTCGAGATAAGGGCTATCTTTAATCCTTATTTTACTGATGAGGAAACTAAGGTTGATAAGAATTTAAGCTGCCCAGTGGCTGAAGGTGAATTTGAATTCACCTTCCTAATTCTGGGACTAACAGGCTGTCCACTTGGCCATCTAACTGCCTCAGTTACCTACCCCTTTCTCCTCTAGCTGTTTATGCGGAGGGTCTCTGATATCTCCTTAAAATTTTCTGGGTCCTCAATATTTAAAAAGCTTTAACTTCTGTCCTAAAAATTTTTTTAATTATTATTTTGGATAATAATATAGAAATATATTATATATAATATAAATATATGATATAGAAATATAGATATAATATAGATATATGATATAGAAATATAGATATATAATACAGATATATGATTCAGAAATATAGATACATATAATATAGATATATGATATAGAAATATAGATACATATAATATAGATATATGATATAGAAATATAGATATATGATATAGAAATATAGATATATAATATAGAAATATATATGATATATAATATATAATATGGAAATATATATATATATAAAATATAGAAATGTCCCCATTTCTAAAAACTACAGAGAAACTTATTTGGTATTAATTGATATAAACTGAAAAATTCATCCAGATACTAAAATATCTACAGAATTAAAAATGTTGATTTTGGAGCTTATCTCTAATCCAGTCTCTTCGCTAACAGCGAAGACACTCAGAGATGTTAAGTGTCAGGTCGCTAGTTAATAGTAGAAGCATGTCTAGAATACAGGCATCCCTTCCACATCTCCATAGTTTTGATATATTATGAGTTGGCATAAGAAATTAAAGGGGAATTTTGGGGGGAAATTTGTGGAAGCCATAGATAAAAGGACAAGAGATGATACAAGTTTAGAAACCCAGAAATGCATAAAATAAAATATATGTATGGTATTTTAAAATATCAATAGACTTTATCTTTTAATACCATAAATAAAAACAATTTCTTTTTTAAAGTTAAAATAAGACAAAAGTTAGTTTACAAATCAAATGTGAAAGCCAAAAAAAAATTTTACGTGGATTTTCCAGATCAAGGGGAAGTTATGCCTCTGCTCCACGAAGTGGGGAAGAAGGGACACCAATACTAAGAACTGATGTTAATAATGTGCTCTATGGTTGGTGCATACAATTTTTTGTATACCTTATATTATGGGGCCATTGCTACAGCCTAATGAGGGCATTCCTAGAGCTAATGGAACCATACATTCAAAGCTAAAAGAGACCTTAGCCATCACTGAATCACAAAACCACTTTCTTCCCACCTTGAGATTTGAACCTGGTATCTCCTGACCTCAAGTTCTTTCTATCAGAACATGAAACTAACCCCAGCTAGCTTAACTCCCAGTCCATTTATCATTCTCTTGCCTTTGTCTAATCAAAGCAGAAATATATGGAAGTTTTAAAACATCCATATTTCCCATTTTTATTTGGAAAATTTGCTGTTGTTTGCTAACCAGAATATCTGTCTGATAAAAATGGAGTAAAGAACTGGGGCAATTATCTGGATATGGATCAAAAGAGAAAAAAAACAACCTGCCCATTTTCCTAAATTATATAAAAATCCAAGTACACATTTGGGAGGTTGCTTAATTTTTTAATGCATTACCTGGATAATGGATATATATATATACATATATAATATACACACACGTATATATATACACGTATATATGTATATCTCCACATATATGTGAAAACTTGTTGAATTAAAAATTCAGTTTAATCAACCATTGAAAGAAGGTCTAAGTTATTAAATGATGTCTGATTGTTTTTCCAACTGTATTAATTAGCTTTTCATTAAATTCACGGCGGGGCGGTGGTATTATGACAAATGCCATTGTTGTCAGAGAGCATTACTTTTATCTTTTCATTATGCTGTCGTTATACTCATGAGATTTATTGAACATTTTAGGATGGGGAAGTGATATACTCGGATTGGAAGCTGGAAAGAGATCATGATTCTGGAAAATTAATAAGTAAGTTGCCACAGCGGTTGCCCGCTTCATAAAACTGCCCAATTTGTTTCATTCCTCTAAAAGAGGAATCGAGAAACTCGGGTTACCTCTGAGGAGGTCTTGCTAACTGGAATGAGTTATGTCTGTCTAACGTGGAAATGATGGGCAGATCTTGTCAGTTTGTAAAAAAAAAAAAAAAAAGAATTATTAGCAGTGAAAAAAACATCCGATTGGATAGACTGGAGGAGTGGATAGAAAACGTCTGTCCCGGGGCTCCAGTTCTCCACTAAAGTCCTAGGTTGAAAGCTTCCTCCCGATGAGGAGAGTCTGGCTTTCCATGCTAGCAAACTCAGATTCCAGCATCATAGTCGGAAGATTTCCATCATGCTGGAGAGGTTTCAATATGGCCCCGTGATCCTGGCCTACCTAAGCGCATCACCAAATTGGCAGTGGGGTGATTGATGAATTTGGCAACCACAACTCTCAATGGTCATCCACTGAGTTTAATAATGAGTTGCCCTTTGTATGGGTGGAATCTGTGCCTGGCCCTGCATTATTTAACGTGTATGTCAGTGATTTGGATAAAGGCACAGATGGCACGCTCATCACCCAGCTGATGGCTACCATATGCAATGACAAAACCAAAATACAAAAGTATCTTTTCTTCTTTTTTTTAATATAGAATCCAAAAAGTTCAAAAGGCAGGTTCATTGGGTCAAATCTAATAAGTAGAAATCTTTGAGGGATAAATGTCAACCTTCTTCCCTGGGTTCAAAAAATCATCTTCACCAAAACAAGATGAGGGGTGCCAATGAGGGTGGCTGGAGCAGAGTTTGTCTGAAAAAAGTTCCAGGTATTTTAGTTGATATGAGTCAGTATTTGATGTAGCAGCCAAGAGTTAAAGCAGTCTTGTTTGGGTTGCATTCAGAGAAGTCTAGTGTCCGAGACTAGGGAGGGCCTAGTCCCTCTGGTAAAACTGCATCTGTGTTGCTGTGTTCTATTCTCAGTGCCAAGTTTTAGGAAGAACTTTGGCAAGCTGGGACTTGTATAGAACTGGGCAAAGTAGCCAGGAAATGGTAAAGGTCTTGGAAACCACATAATAAGAAGGATCATTTGGAAAAAAAGTCAGGATGGGGTAGCTAAGTGGCACAGTGGATAGAGCACCAGGCTTGGAGGCAGGAGGACCTGGGTTCAAATCTGAACTCAAACACTTCTTAGCTGTGTGACCTTGGGCAAGTCAACGCTGTTTGCCTAGCCCTTGCCTTTCTGTCTAGAGATGTTACTAAGAGAGAAAGTAAGGGTTAAAAAACAAAAGAAAGAAGAGGGGATGATTTGCCTGTACGAGATATTTGGAATGGAGATCATAATAATAAGCTTGTATTCATAAAGCACTTTAAGGTTTGCAAAGTGCTTTACAAATATTGTTTTATTATTTTACCTGATTTTTAATTATTTCAATGACAGCGACAAAGACACAGTCCTGGTAGGTTAAAGCTGTGAGTTCTGAATCATTGCACTAGGACTCTTCCATTGATGTGCAAATGCAGCCTTAATTTTCTGATGCAAATGAAAAACAGGAATAGCCTTCTTTAGGAACTTGTCTCCCAGGACCCCGATGACTAACAAGAGTTTATTAAGAAGCCACCACACATGCAGCACACCATGCGAAGAAGCCCTTGAGAGCTGGGGATGCAGGGGTTAATTAAATTAAATTCTTGGCTTCGTAGAACACTGTTGAGGGAGCTGGTTTATGAATTTTATAAGAAAATCAATTTAGTTTGGGTTCACAAAGGAAGCTTGTGCGCTTCACAGTTTGTCTCTTGCCATCATTAATTCATTCCATAAACGCTGAAGTGCCCCACTTGAACTCAGGGCTTCTTTACTCCAAGTCTAGCACTCTGTCATCTGTGCCCTTAGCTGCCCACAGGGAGAGGAATGGGACCTATGATTTCATTAGTACAGGGAGTTCTTCCAGGTGGGGAAGCCCCTTCTACCCATGCAGATCAGAAACTTCTCTGGAACTGAGAATCCTAGATAGTATATCAGAAGCAGAACTTGAACTTGGTTCTCCCTGGCCAGCTCCTCATCCACTACACATCATGCTGCTTCTCTTCTTAAAAATATAAAGATCAGAGGGCAGTTAGGTGGCTCAATGGATGGATCACCAGGCCGAGAGTTGAGATGTACCGAGTTCAAATCTGGTCTCGGGACACTTCTTAGCTGTGAGATCCCCAAGCAAGTTACCTCCATTTACCCAGCCCTTGTCCTTCTGTCTTAGAGTTGTAAGTAGGGCATAAAGCAAAGGTTTAAAAATACATAAGGAGCAGAATAACATTAGGCCCACTGGGTCATGGCCACAGCCCTGGGTAGATAAGTGGAGTGCAGAAGCTGAGAGTAATTAAAGTTTGCACCTCATTGAGCGCGGGGACTGGAGGCTGCTCCCACCAGAGCCCACAGCTTAGCCCTTTCCATGCCTTTATGAGTTCAGTATTTCATGGAGGAGAGAACACTCTCCACTAATGCAGAACCTCCTCCCTGATCCCATCTCACTTACGTGTTAAAGAGAAAAGTATGATAATTTCCCTTTTAAATATCTAAATTGACAAAGTAGTTCTCTAGATACCTTGGGCACGATCAGTTAAAAAACAAAAGAAAGTTTATATCTATCTATGTAGCTATCTGTCTGTCTGTCCATCTGTCTGTCTGTCTGTGTATCTGTCTGTCTCTGTCTGTCCATCTGTCTGCCTGTATAACTGTTGATCGATCTATCTCTATTTATCTATCTACCTGTCTGTCTGTCTTTATCTGTTAATCTATCCATCTATCTATCTATCTCTGTTTCTATCTATCCCTGTCTGTCTGTCTGCCTGTCTGTCTGTCTGTATCTATCTATCTATCTATCTATCTATCTATCTATCTATCTATCTATCTATCTATCTATCTATCTATCTATCTGCTTGTCTTGTCTCTCTATCTGCCCATCTATCTACCTACTTACCTATCTATCATCTATCTGTCTCTCTGTCTGTCTCTACAGCAACTATTGCTATGCCTACTGCTACTATTAGCTACTGCTGTTACAACTACTACTACTACTGCTGCTACTACTTGCTGCTATTGCTAGTATTACTATTACTACCACCACCACTAGTACTATTAGTTCCCACTACTACTACCACTATTACTGCTACTGCTACTATTGCTCCTATTCCTACTACTACTAGCTGCCATTTATATGGTGTTTATTATGTGCCATGCATAATATGCTAAGGGCTTTACCATTATTATTTCATTTGATTTTCACAAGCCTGGGAGGTAAGGTGCTATTATTATTCCCATTTTACAGATAAGAAAACTGAGGCAAATGGTTTAAGTGACTTGCTCCGGATTACACAGCTAGTAAGTGTGTGATTCTGGATCTGAACTCTGGTCTACCTGACCCCTTGAGAATAGAGACTTTTTCTTTGAAAAATGAGTTTAAAGAGTCTACCACCCCCCACCCCCAGTTGATACCAACTGAATTACATGTGATGATGAGGGTTGATCTGGTGGCTTAAGTGATAAACAGACATTTAAATTGTGTAAGGACCGAATTTATAGAACCTGCTGCAACTTCACCAAAGTACGGGAGTTTGCCATGGCAGAGAGGCTGTTTGGAAATGGGGAACAACTCTTTTGGAGCTAAACTAATGAAGCACCCACAGTATCATGTAACTGGCCAGCTGGCTCTCCTACCAGGCAGCCCTCCGTGCCGGACTCTCAGGGGACCAGGTTCATTCCCAGAGAGGACAAACTGCCAGCAGAGGAGAGTCGGGGTCTTTTTGCGCTCTGTGGCTTACTAGACCCCATCTCCCCGATCCCCCTTTCCCCCCCGACTCCCCATCATGGGCTGAGAGTTAGGGCTTGAATTCAAATCTGGCCTAGGAGACCCTGGGCAACTCACTTCTCCTCTATGTACCTCAGTTTCCCCAAATATAAAATGAGAGCTTCTATTATGGTCGGCTTCTTGTGAGAGTCTAATGCAATAGTATTTGTAGCAAGCACTCAGCAGAACAAAGAACAGAGCAGCAGGTGCATAATAAATATTTCTCTCCTCTCTTTAGCTTCTAAAACAGGAAGCCTTTATTACGCTTCTGCTCCGTGATGGGCATTGTGCTAGGGACACCGGGTCCCGGCCCTCGAGAGGCAAGCTCACCTTTGGGCCAAACTGCGCAGGTGACGCGCAGAGGAGAGGGGTTCCCTACGGCTCCAGGGGGCTCCGCCTCGAACTCGGGGACAGCCCTTCGCGGCTTTATCCTTAAGATTCCTGAAAACTACGAAGGTCCATCTTTTCTTAGAAGATCAGGAAGTCTAGATTCTGAGCTGGGGGTGGGGAGCTTGGGGGGGAGCGGGGAAGGGGAAGAAGGAGCACGAAGCGAGACTTAGAGCACATCTATTCCCACTCCTTTATTTTACAAATGAGGAAACTGAGGGAAAAGAACTTGCTCCAGGTCACACAGCGACCTGGCAGAGGCAGGATTTGAACAGAGGTTCAGGGACCTATAAATTCCTTTTTCTCATCCTGTCCCCTGCTGGGCTTAAAAGTGCCGTCCCCCACCCCTTACACCCCCTACACACGTTCTCCGCAAGATACAACTTTCTGTAAACTCAGTCGCTCCAGTTCCTTTCTGGAAGGTGAGCTGATGCCTCAGTTCCACTAGAGGGCCTCTGGATTAGCCTATTCTCTCGCTGCAGACCCAGTTCTGGGGGCTCCTGAGAGAGAGTAGCATTTTGACTGTCAGGACATAGGCTTTTTTGAAGATTCTGGGAAGCTCCCCGTGATCTTTTTTTTTTTTTTTTTTTTTTTTTTAACCCTTACCTTCTGTCTTAGAATCAATACTGGATATTGGTTCTAAGGCAGAAGATGGGTAAGGGCTAGGCAATGGGTTTAAGTTAAGTGACTTGCTCAGGGTCACACAGCTAGGAAGTGTCTGAGGTCACATTTGAACCCTGGACCTCCTGTCTCTGGACCTGACTCTCAATCCACTGAGGCCACCCAGCTGCCCCCTCCTGGTAATCTTTGAGCTGCTGATGAGACCCATGTGGGATCCTAGATGGTCCAGTGGAGAAGGGGCTAGCTTGGAGGCAAGAAGCCCCAAGTCTGAATCCTGCCCACATGAGCCACTTTTGGCAGGGCAGCCTGTCCCAAACAAGGAACAAAGCAGGCATTCACAAAGCTCCCACTGCAGCCACTAGGCTCAGTAAGACCATCAGGGCAGGGGGCAGGGGCCGGGGTCCTTAATCACAGTCAGCTTTTGGCCCATGGGATAGAGCATGAGCCCAGAATCAGAAAGACTTGAATTCAAATCTGGTCTGTGTTACCTTGGGTAACTCATTTCACCTCTGTTTGCCTCAGTTTTCTCAAGTATAAAATGGGGATAATAGCACTTATGTTGCAGGATTATGATGAAGGCCAAATGAAATATTCATAAAACGCACTTAGCCTGGTACATAGTAAGCACTTCATAAATGATCACTTCCTTCCCTTCCTCTTCTCTCAGGATTACAGTTTCCTGTGGTCAGGGAAGGAACCATAGAGCAGAAAAGCCAAACAGAGGCGTGAAAGTCTAGTTAATTCCATAAACTCTTACATAGCTGGGAATACAAGGTAGGCAGAGAAGATATTCAGAGAGAAAGAGAGACAGAGATGAAGAGAGAGATAGACAGACAGAGAGGGAGAGAGACTGAGACAGACAGACAGATATGGGGCAGTGGACGGGGGGAGTGAGAAGGATAGAGAGAGAGAGAGAGAGAGAGAGAGAGAGAGAGACAGAGAGACAGAGACAGAGACAGACAGACAGACAGACAGACAGAGACAGACAGAGACAGAGACAGAGAGAGATGGTTAACCCCAGCCCTCTTTGGTTGATGCAAAATTTAGTTTATTGGAAACATCTGAGTAACAAAACAGTAGATTTCATAATAGTGTCTACAGACAGATACCTGGAAGCCAAATTTGGGAAAGAACCAATCTTCCTCTTTGTAGCTTATAAAAACAAGGTCTCTCCTCAAATCTCTCCCTTCTCTACCACAGCTCCCTTTGCTCCCTGATTGCTCCATCTCAGATCCTCTCCTTTTACAATTCTGAGATAGCTTCTCCTTTTTTACCCAAAATGCTTAACCAGGGATGTGCTGGAACCAGCTTAAACCAGCTTGTAAAAAATACAGTGTTAAATTTTCAAGAGTCAAAAATTAGGGCTTGATTTATTATTTTGTTGACTACCTAGAGTTAAGAACACGATGGAGAACATTTTAATAAGGCAGATTAAGCTTAAAATTGTGTTATTTAGACAGATCCCAGGAGGTGTACAGGTCCTGTTCACCCATATAATTATACTGGGCTAAATATCACTCAATAAAGCAGACATGACTTTCCGAGAACTGTAGGGGAAAGAGTGTTATTTAAAGAGGGCTTATAAGCACATGGATTTTTTTAGAAAAAATTCTAGTTCAATCCAAAGATGAAAAACTACTGAAAATCATTTCCATAAGTTGAGAATAAAAAATGTAAACATCAAGCTTACTGACACAGGCACATAAATATTCCTTTGAATAAGATGGAATTAGATTATAAATCAATAATCCTTCTAGGACTTCCCTAGATTTATTAGACACAAGGACACATGGTCTACCAGTTCTAAACCAAGTAACAACAATGATAATAGTAACAGCATTTATATAGTTTTTAAGTTTTGCAAAGCTTTTTATAGATGCTTCGTTTTCACCTCACTATATCTCTGAGATATAGGTGATATTATCATCCCCATTTTATAGATGAGGAAATTAAGGCAGACAGGAGTTAAATGATTTGTCCAGGAAGTCACTTCCAGTTAGGAAATACCTAGGGCCAGATTTGAACTCAGATTTTCATGACTCCAAGTCCAACACTCTAGCAACTATAAGAAGGGAAGAGGAGAAAGTCTTGTTGACAGCCTGCTTCTGGCTTCCAGAAAGGACAAAGCTAGAGAGCAATGACCTGGCTGGGGAACAAGCCATAGAACTTGAAGTTAAAGAGTAGGGAGGTATAATTATGCCCCTTCCCATTTCTAAATAAACAGAAGGTAACAAGATGTCGCTGTAGAATTCTAACCCAAGAACCTTTGGATAAGCAGCAAATGATCAACTTTAGTACAATGTGAGCTAGACTTGTCCAGAGAAAAGGAAGATCAGTTTGGGGTACAGGAAATGGGAGCTGTGAAGTCCTTAGTGGTAAATGGAATTGGGAGGAAAGGGAGCAACAAAGTAGACTAGGGTAGGTTGTGTTTTTAAGTCGTCAAGGAATAAGGACCTTAACCAATTGGTATTTTGATGATTTATCAAGTTCTGTTTGGCTCAGTATTCCTCCCAGAAAAGGCAGCATGATCACTTAAAATTTATTTGTTTGTTTTCAGAAGTGGTCAGGGACCATTTAATTCTCAATATTTCTCAAATAAAAGATCAGGCACCATCCCCACCAGGGGTAATGAATTCATGTCTTCTGGTGTTTCTTCAAATTTTAGGTTAATCCAGATTTGGGCTTAACTAATGGTTTTGAAAAGCCTGTTCATGCTCTCCTACCTCTGGGGCACATCTGCCATACTCCTTTAACCTGGTAAATAACATGCCCACTTTAAAGTTATAATTAGCTGGGCCTTCCAAAAAGCACATCCCGACTGCTATAGAGAATCGAGCTTTGCTGAGAACTTAGTCGTCTTTTGTCTGCCTTGTGACTACCTGATGTTACTCAAGCCAAGATCATTTAATGCTCAGCTACAAGGACAATTTTTACTTAAACTTTTGTCTTTCATTAGCATCTTCCCAGCAGCTTATACGTTTTTCCTTAGTCATTTTATTTATAAAAAAATATTTAATAAGTATTTTCTGGTGTGCATGTTGAACGTGACACCTTGCTTATGCAGCCATGCCAGTAGTTCCAGGGAACAAGGCTAGATGACCTGTTGAGATTATTCTCACCTTAGTGCCTTTGACCTAGTTTGTTATCTTTGAAATTGTT
>NC_058133.1:39759311-39770674 GCF_016433145.1 Gracilinanus agilis | reverse complement strand
AGAGAGAGAGAGAGAGAGAGAGAGAGAGAGAGGAGAGAGAGAAGAGAGAGAGAGACAGAGAGAGAGAGAGAGACAGAGAGAGAGAGAGAAGGGGGGAATTGTTTCCCCCTGTAGAAGTTGTTCAGGCAGCTTTGGTAGTATTGGAGTTCTCCATCACCTGCCACCACTCCAGAGAGGTGATGCCACAAGATGATCAATTTGAAGCCTGTGGATGCCTAACAGGCCAAAACATACATCTAGGTAGAAGGGTTGAGGCTCATCTTGTTTCAGTCCAACTCTTTTCGCCACCATAATTTTAACATGTTAGAAAACGGCTCACTAGAAAAAATACTGCTAAAACACAATGGCGCAGAGGTCTAGGGTCAGAAGGGGATCTTGAAGTCATTTAGTCCAACCCTCATGGACTCATCTCATGGATGCAGAAAACGGAGGCCCAGGGAAGTTCACCGACTTGCCCAAGATCTCAGGTAAGCCTTGGAGTGGAAATTCGTGCCAAATTCCTGAGTCCAGAGACTTGGATGATTGTATAACTGGCCAGGAATGCTGAGGGAGGCCCCCTTGTAAAGACAGTCATCTGCGGAAGGTCCGGCAGACTCTTGAGTTCCACTGTGATCGTTTTGGAGAGGGACCAGGAGACGATTTTCTTTCAAAATGTGTGCCTCACAGCAGCAATAACTGGCCTAGGCAATGAGAACCATTGTTCACCAGAGGGCACCAGGAGACAGGAAAACCGTCCTGACATCTGTTACATCGGGATAGTTCAGAATGGAATTGGACTAAGTAGAGGCACCCCTTTCCTTGCTTCCAGGCTCTTTATTAAGCTGGCAAAGCTACATTTATGGCTTGATTCGCTTCAGTAAAGAATTTCACCCTCTGTCTTGGCAAGGGAAAAACTGTCCAGGCCCCATAGATAGGATCAAAGTCAATGAACATTTACCAAGAGTGAGCCGGTAAAGGCTAGGCTCTGGGGATAGAGACAAGAACAAAAATGTCCCCTGCCATCGGGGAGCTTCTGTTCTGCTGGGGGATGGGACATGTTTAGAGTGAAGAATTACACATGTCAGATATGTTGAGGAGGGAGCCATCCCCGAGAGCTGTGGAAATCGGAGGACCCTGATAGAAATAAGGATTCGGATTGGAGGAGATGAGGGGTGGCTTCGTCCCAGGGGGGAACTTCTTCATTCAAACCACATAGTAAGGTTTTGAATTCTTTAGGTGCTCTAAAGTGAACAAAACAGTGATTTAGAAACCACTTTGATTTTTACTTACTTTTATAACCTGTTGTAGGTGGATAGGAAGCTAAGGATCTTTCTTAGGGATTTCCCAGGATCTCTACCTACCATAGGGCAGTAGCTTCCTTTGTGAGCCTAGACTAAACCGAGCATATTATAATTCACAAGATAATTTACCATCTTCAGAGTTCTCTTGTGAGCCTACAAATCTCCATACAAAGGAAAACTGGTATCGTTCTTGGGACTAGAAGATGGAAAGGATGCAGAACTCATGGAGGCCAGGCCCCCTCATTTTACAGACGAGGAAGTTGAGTCCTGGAAAGGGGAAGTGATTTGTCCATGATGGAACTGGAATACAGACCCAGACTCCTGTCTAAATCCTGACTTTTTTCCATTCCATTGCCTGCTCCCCCAGGTACCAAGAGGCTGAGTTTATCTCTTCTCATCTTCTCCCCACTCCCCCAAACCTGTTCTCTGTCTTTTCTCCTCATCTTCACGGGTATTTTCACCATTTTACAGGCAGAAAATGACATTTTTTTTCTATTTCTGTTCTATTTTTTTCTATTTCTATGTCTATTCTAACAGGTCAGAAGCCAGTGTTCCAATACAGGGTCCACGATGGAAGCATTCACACTGTCCAGAGATCACCTTTTTACAGAGACATTATCCTTACTATTGGGGGCTGGAATATAGCCATATGGAAAGAAGGTGTTTGTGTAAGTTATGTGCCTGATGGCTGAGCAGAAACTGTGGGTGTGTTGTCCCTGGTTATTGAGAACAATACATGAGCTGCTCTCACATCCCAGTGCCTGGGGACACATTTTAGGGAAATAGCAACAGATGGCAGCAGGGGCCACAGCTTGGGACCAGATCCATCAAGAGCTTTTCAAAAGAACGCCTTCCTTTGATCTCCTTAGAACTACTTTTATACGTGTATTGTCACGGGGAACAAAACAACATTTAAAATCCTCACTCTTCAATCTCATTGGTCTGCTTATTCTCTGAAACCCAGGACTTTCTTTCTTGAGGTCTGGTGAGAGATCTGGCGAGGTTTGGAGCTTCCCATCCCCATCGGTTCACTAGAAACCCATGAAGTACAAAGGGGAGCATCACCACTAGCCTCTTTGTCAGCAGTGGGACGAGGGATGGCAGTGGTAGAATAGAGACAAAAGACAGGAAGATCAAAGTGGTTATCAATCAACACAAATTGATTGAGTGCTTCATATGTACCAGACATACTAAGATACAAAGAAAGGGAAAGAACAAAAAGAGCCCCTACCCTCAAGGAGCTATTCTTCTAACAGAGGAAACATGATGGAGATGATCAATAAGTATAGAAAAGATACATACAGAGTAGATAGAAGGGCAGAGAGGAGGCTAGAGTGCCAAGCAGGCAGCCAGGGGTCCAGAAACATACCTGAATCAAAAATCAGGTTGAAGCAGACAATATGGTGCCTAGAAGGGCACCAGAATCAGAGAATAAAAAGATGGTGGAGATCAAGACAGCCAATGGTCAAGGAAAAGGCAAAGAATGAGCTAAAGGGAAAAGGGGACAAGGTCAGAGACCAGGCTGGGGGTGCCCACTCCAGAGACCTTGAGCCCAAGCTGATCTTCAGTCTCAGCCAAGAAGCCGACTCACACATTGTCCTTTCTAGAGCAGTAGCCAAACCCAGGCCTTAATTATTTCCAGTGGAAATAAGTTAGTGGCTACAATTCGTTGGAGTAGAGACTAAAACAGTAAAAATGTGAGTGGGTTGTGAAATTCTTCTCTTGAAAAAATAAAGATCTCAAGGGGACATTTTGACTACAGTCCATTAGGGAGCAGAAGAAGGAAAAGAGTCTCCCGAGGGTGGGTGGCCAAATTTGTTCCAAATAGTATTTATGAATCCCACGGTGAGTCTTGGCTACATTTCCACTTGGAATTTTGTTCTAATGTTTTGGTCCAATTCTGGTGAGGACAAGCAATGGTTAGCTTAGAGTAGAATGGACAGACCAGTTTTCACTCTCTGAGGCTGGCATCCAGCAGCAGATGAGCCCTTCAGACTCTCGTCTGTCCACTTGAGATGGATGCACGTAGGTGATGTGCCCTCCAATTAAAATGTAAACACATTGAGAGCAGGGATCCCCTTGCTTCACTATCTGCATTCCCGGCGCTCAGGGTGGCACTTGGAGCTCAGTAACCACATCCTGAAGGCTTTCCCATTCCATTCTGTTAGAACCAGATCAGAAGATGGGAAATGAAGAACCGAACCCCACTTGGTTAAATCAATCTGTGAGGGAGGATTTGAGCAAGATGGTTTATTAAGAGCATGGGAATAATGGTTGAAATGAACTCTTGTTTTTGAATGATACTGAATCAAAACTTAAGACTTCAGGGGGCAGCTGGGTAGCTCAGAGGATTGAGAGTCAGGCCTAGAGACGGGAGGTCTGAGGTTCAAATCCAGCCTCAGTCACTTCCCAGCTGTGTGACCCTGGGCAAGTCATTTGACCCCCATTGCCCACCCTTACCACTCTTCCACCAAGGAGCCAATACACAGAAGTTAAGGGTTTAAAAAAAAGAGAATTAAAAAAAAACTTAAGACTTCACTTGGTGGGCTGGGGGCAGCTAGATAGCCCAGGAGATAGAGCTCAAGGACTGGATTTAGAAAAACCTGGGTTCAAATCTGACCTCAGACATTTCTGAGCTGAGAGATCCTAAGTCACTTAAATGAATAGCCCTCGCTGCTCTTCTCTCTCATATTTGAGACTAAAAAAGAAAGTAAAGATTTTAATTTTTTTAATTGCTTGTGGAATCTGCTGGAAAAAATTTAATTTGCCATCTCGTGATAGTAGCTAAAGGCTTGAACTTTTCTCCATATTTATGTGAATTTCTTTTCTCTTTCTCTTCAGGAAGGACCACTCCTGCAGTCATGTTGTAACACAAAAAGGTACACTGCTGGGCACTGGTCCTTGACCAGACCGGGAGTCTTCTTTCTTGGCAGAGAAGATGGATACATTGATATTTGGGACCTGCTGGAGAAAACTCACGAAGCCTGCCAGACACAAAATATATGCATAACAACGATCACATATATCCGGCCCTGGCAGGTCTCCGGTAGGTTCACTTGGGAAAAGGGAGAACCTGAATTCACATCCTTCTTTATAACTAGCAACAGCCAGCATTAGAGGAGTGCTTGTGGGCAGTGAGAGGGTCAAAGCCAGCAAGTCCGGTCTTGCTTCTGCTGCCTACTGGTGGAGGGAGTCTGGGCCAGGTACTGACCCTCTGGGGCTTTAGGTACCTCTGGAGGGCTAAAGCTTTGCCAAGAGGGTGCTGACTCACACGGGCAGCAGGAGTTGGCTTGTCCGGCAGTTCTAGGTCCACTCCCAGTCCCTGTCCCTCCCAGTGTTTGCTTACCATAAGTGGAGGTATCTTAGCCTTTTTTACCAATGAGGAGACTGAAGCCAAATGACTAGTCCATAGCCACACAGCTTATAAGTGGTGGAGCAAGGATTTGGATTCGTTTTCTGATTTCAAGTCCACTTGACTTTCCATTATACCCAGCATTCCTTGTTAACCTATTAACAATGATCTTTCAAAAAAAAAAAAAGCCAATACTGTCTATTGGTTCTAAGGCAGAAGAGCTGTAAGGGATAGGCAATGGGGGTTAAATGACTTGCCCAGGGTCACACAGCTAGGATGTGAACTTGAGGATGTTCAACTTCAGATGTGGCTCTCAATCCACTAAATCCCCAAGCTGCCCCTAGAAAGCACTTTGCAAACTTTTGCATTATATATAGATCAGCTGAGAGGTGGCATGGTGAGGGGTGTACAGACAGGGATCTGGGTCAGGGAGACCTTGGTTCATTAGTTCTACCTCTGTCCTACCTTCAAAATGCTCATCCATCCAATAAGACCAATTCTACACCCTCAGGAAAGTCACTGAAACTCTCAGTTACTTAATCAACAGTGATCTACATCAGAAGAGGGAACTCCAATACTGGGAATTCTCTATGGCAATGAAAAAAGGGAGAGCAATTCTTCTTAGTCTCTGATCCATCCCTAACTCTGAGATGGGAGTTTCCACCTCTATTGGCTGCTTCTGGAAATAGATACAAATAGGAGAAGGATTTCAGGATAGCTTGGCGTGTGGTCTCTCTCTTGTAATCCTCACGACAGCCCTGTGAGATCAGTGCTATTATTCATTGCCTTCATTTTGCAGAAAAGATGAGGAAATCATGCCTGAGAGGAGAGGACTTGTGGTAGAGAATGAGTTCATATATGAAACAGGATCTGAATGTATGTCTTCAGGACTCCCAAGTTCAGCTCGCTCTCTCTCTCTCTCTCTCTCTCTCTCTCTCTCTCTCTCTCTCTCTCTCTCTGTGTGTGTGTGTGTGTGTGTGTCTCTCTGTCTCTCTGTCTCTCTGTCTCTCTCTCTGTCTCTCTTTCTCTGTCTCTCTCTGTCTCTGTCTCTGTCTCTGTCTCTACACACACACACACACACACACACAGGCTGCCTTGAGATAAGACTTTTGACCAGACATGCCATTTCCTGGATCTTAGTCCTCTCGTTTTCTCTTATACCCTCCTATCTCCCATGAAAGGAGCAGCAGGGCAGGGGCAGCTGGATGGCTCAGTGGATTGAGAGCCAGGCCTAGAGACGGGAGGTCCTGGGTTCAAATCTGGCCTCAGACTCTTCCAATCTGTGTGACCCTGGGCAAGTCACTTAACCCCCATTGCCTAGCCCTGTAACAAATAAAATTAATATAGAAGGTTATATAGAAAAGACATTAGGGTTTAAAAATTTTAAAAAAAAAGAAAGGAGCAGCAGGGAAGTCTCATTTGGAACTTGTTCTGGGGCCCCAGCAAACAATAAACCAGGGCTTTGTTCTTCATAGACCCCCAATTTGACCTCTGCTGTAGTATCTAAGATCCATCTTTTTCCTTCCCTTTTCTAGGTTATATAATTCTATTTCTTTAACCTTCCCTTCCCCATGCTTTCCCTTTTTTTATCTTTGCCCAACAAAAGTTTTATCTATAAAACTTTTATATAAAAAGTTTTTACATAAAAAGTTTTTATATGAAAAAGTAATGTTTTATTCATAAAAATTATTTTTATTATCATACAAAACACACTTTCATATTGGTCATTGTTGTAAGATCACATTCATACACACAACCAAGACCCTAAAATAAAACCAAAGATACACTGTGGTGAAAGAGGACTCCAACAGTTCTTTCTTCCTCTGGAGGTGAATAGCCTTCCCCATCATGTCTTTCAGGATTGTCCCAGATCATTGCTTGCTGCGAGTAGCCAAGTTTTCACAGATGATCATTGTCCAATATTGCTATCACCGTGTACAATGTTCTCCCGGGTCTGCTTATTTCATTCTGCATCAGTTCCCACGGATCTTTCCAGCGTTTTCTGAAATCATTTTGCTTATTTCTTTTAGCACAATAGTATTCCATCACCACCATGTACCACAATTTGTTCAGCCATTCCCCAATGGATGGGCATCCCCTCAATTTCCAATTCTTTGCCACCACAAAAAGAGCTGCTATAAATATTTTTATACAAGAAGGTCCTTTTCCCCCTTTGCCAATCTTGTAATCATCTTTATGACAAATCCAGCTGAACTCCTATCAGTTACTTTGATAAGATCAAATAACTGGGGGCGGCATTCTTTATAAGATGTCTTTTTAAAATTATTATTATTGAACTAATGATAAAAGCTGAACCTGTTATTGCATTAGTATAAGGAACTCCCAAGTAAGGAAACTTCCTCTCCCAATGTAGCTCAGTAATTCTTCTCTGCAGTTTCCAGTCTTGGGGATTTTTCCTAGAGTACCCAGAGAGGATGTTATTCACCCCACATCACAGAGCCTATGCAAATTAATGAGGAAGGAAAAAATAATGCCAAAAAACATTCCCTGAGACTAGAGATAATTTCTGGGAGAAAAATATTATCCCTTTCTTTAGAAGGGTGGCCGTAATTTCCACAAGCCTGATTCCTAGGATATATGCATCCTTTCTAAGAATAGCAGCATGGCTTTTGTCCTCTCAAATCATAGAGCTCTATTTCCCTTTCCATTCCCCTTTCAGAAAGATTAGATGTAGAAATTATTTGAATTATCCCAACTTGCTAATATTTTCCAGATCAGCCATTGCTAAATAAACTACATAGTACATATTGTCAAGGTGTTTGCCATTTTTAGT
Source organism: Gracilinanus agilis (assembly GCF_016433145.1). NCBI lineage: Eukaryota > Metazoa > Chordata > Mammalia > Didelphimorphia > Didelphidae > Gracilinanus > Gracilinanus agilis. The sequence continues at coordinate 39,763,248 of NC_058133.1, read as the reverse complement.
CAGCCTAAAATCTTAATTTTCCTGGCTTTTCAATAACAAAGGTCTATGGTCCATTTGAATAAGATTTTCTGTAGAGGGAGGAGAAAGGGAAAAACAGCAAATGTAATAAGTTTGGGTTTTTTTTTAATGAAAATTGTCTAGCAGCATCTGATATTTCTTTAAATTCTTAGGGGAAAATAAAAATCTGTGGTTCTGCAGCATAGAAAGCTAGTTGTTGCTTTGAAATTCCTTTGAACCATGGAAAATGTATTTCCCCTTTGAGTCTTAAAAACTAAAATAAACTCTAGAAGTATTCTTTAAAAAATCTTCCGACATGCCATTATTAGCATTCCATTTGAGTGTGTCTGTGTTATCTACCCACTGAGATAGGATGGCGGCCCTACAGAGAAGTAAGACAAGGAAAGGATGGGTGGAAGAAGGGTTGGGATGGTTGACAAAAACTTCAAAATCTTTGTTCTTTGGCAAAACTGACTTCCATATGTCTATGTGGTCTCTGCTATAAAACCCAATGAAGGCCCCATGCCCGATACAACCACATGTAAAGGCAAAATGTCCCAAAGGAAACTACAGAACAAAAACACATGGACGTTTAACTTCTAAAATGACTTTTTATTTGCTAAGTTTTTCCCCTTTTAAAAATCTTTCAGCAAAGCAGCAATTTGTAGCCATAGCTGATCATTATGGAACCCTGCACATATTAGAAATTCCATGGACCCTGAGTCACCCTTCGCCCAATGAGGTGGGTAATGTTTTGCTTTGGAGATCTGTGTGATTAGATAGAGGCATTATTTTTTAAAAGTTGTTTTGGGTTCTTTTAGCTATGAACTTACTAAGTTTAGAAATAATGGTCATAGGCAGAATCACAAAATTTTAAAGTTTATAGCACCATAGATGTAAAAGATGGAGAGGACTTTAGAGATCATTATGTCCAATCCCTTTGCTTTCTGAAGAAGGATCCTGAAGCTCAGAAGAGGAGAGGCAGAATTTGAATCTCAGTCCTCTTATTCCATCATGCTTGGAAGAAGTCTCATGGCCAACTGGTCTACCCAACCCTCCTCCCCCAAGTAATCTCTCTAGTAGGCATAATGATATTAATATAATTAATCTAAGTATAATAATCCTCACTAAGTACTCATTCAGTCAAACAGGGAGTTTGCTCATGTTTCAGAAGTCAAACAAACTATAATTGTAAGGTGGAGGGGGTGCAACTAAAGGAAAGCAGGCTCTGAGAAGAACTGACTTTGAGAATCCATAATTTAAAGGAAGACTATGGGCTACTACCAGCAGGCATGAAGCTACCATCAAAGGACATATCACTGCTCTCTGGTGGACTGTACAGTGAATCTGGGCTACACTAACTGAAGCCCCACAGACCTGAACCAAACAAAACCCCCTGAGAGCTCACAGAGCTTCAAGAAGAACTTTTCTCCCTTGGGGGAAATGAAGTGGTCCTCAGATTCACATCAAGAACAATTCAACATCAAAAGGTCCTGCTAGATGGAATTTTCCAATGAGGAACTATAGAAACAAAGTCTCTGGAAGATCAAGTTTTTGACAAGTTTTTGAGGGTCTATTTTGATCAGTATATGCCAGTTATAACCTAAAAAGAGCCTATACAAATGAGCAAAGCAGAGGAAGGACCTGGAAACTCCTATTCCCAGTCTAGAACTTCCAATTATCAAAGACTCTTTTGCTGAGATTTGTACTATTCATTTAAAATAGATCTTCTTCTTTCTAAATATAATCAACTAGGATGCAAAAGTGGAGTACTTTCCTAGGGTATCACAGACCTCATTGGTTCTGTCTCTGTTCTAGTGCATTAGTGTCTGTCCTGGAAGGGTTTGAAGTGGATTTCCCCCCAAGATTAGGTGTTTAATAAATGCTGAATGCATGTCTTTGAACACAACCCAAGGCCAATATAACCTTGTCAAATGCAACAATCATATCTCTTATTTTTCTTTGTTATCTCTGCCCAACATAATGCCTTGTACATAGCAGGCACTTAATAATTATTTGCTAGATGAATACAAATGGCATTATTTTAGATTATTTGGGATTTAGATCATTTGGGATTCTGTTCTCCATTAGTGGGAATAACTGCATTCTGTATGAGGACCACTAGAATTTTAAAAGGTTACTGCTAACAGACTAGTTGAGAAAACTGTCGCATATCAGTATTATTGTTAATAACATAGCAGAAACGGTCCATAAAATATTTGGAGTTTTCTATTTTCAAGTTCTGATCCAGTGAAACTTAGTATTTCTTCCAGTATATCTTGGTGACAGATTATCGTTAGGGATGTTCCCTAGTTCTGACAAATCTGGTAGCTGAGATTTCAGGTGGATTATGTGTAAATCCCTTATGTTTTTGTTAACAGGCTGTAAGTGTAAACAATTACTTTGAAAGAGAAGTCAATCACCTGAAATATGTAGAAAAGCGCTGGGAAATGAGAACTAAGGAAAAAGAAGAAATGCTGCTAGAAGCAGAGAGAAAGAAAATTGTAAGTGATCATTTATGGAACAAATCTTTTTTTCTCTAATAGCTAGTCTTCTGTCCTTTACTCATGAAAACCAGCTTTGTCCGGGGCCTCTTCTTCCTCATCTCTCTTCCAAATAGAGGCAATATTTCTCAGTCCTTTGTCAGTCACTCGTGAAAAAGGAGACACCAGTCTGATGCTCTATGGAATTGAACCCATTTTCCTTTCTAGGATTTTCTAATGAAAGCAGATAATTCCTTTGGGATTTATTAAAGGGCAGCGATATTCTGTTTGTCTAGACAAGACAGCCAGAACCAGGAATTGTGGAACATTGCATGTGACAGGATCAGAGAAAGCCTAAAGTAGAGGGAGGTGCAATAAGTATGGTCACACTGGGAGACGCTTTAAATGTATATTGAGGAACATCTACTTTAAGGACAATAGAGTGTCACCAAAGCTTCTTTTCCCCTTCTGTTACATTTAGCTTGGGTTTTTAAAAAGTTTTCAAATTTAATACGTAGCCTCAATACTATCCTGCTTGTCTGTGTCCCTTCTGAATGTCCTTCTGCTTTCTTGGTTGTTTTTTTTTCTTCTATAACTCATACCTTCTGTCTTATAATCAATACTAAATATTGGTTCCAAAGCAGAATAGTAATAAAGGCTAGGCAATGAGGGTTATGTGACTTGACCAGGGTCACACAGCTACTTTGTTGTATTTTTTTAATGATTCATTGACATTCTTTTCTTCTCCTCCTTCCTGTTCTCCTCCTTCTTTTCCTCCTCTTTTTCCTCCTCCCCTATCTCCTCTTCCTCCTTCTCTTCCTCCTCTTCTTTCTCATCTTTCTACATTTCCTCCTCCTCCTCTTCCTTTTTTATGTATCACTAAAACCCTACTGACTTCTCTCACTTTAGGGAAAAAAAATAAAAGCCCTCCCTTGTAATAAATAAGTTATGGGCACAAAAACCAAGTCACGAGAGCTTCTTGAGCAGGGGCATATGCCATATCATATGTGTGCTTCAGGATAATTACTTTAGTAGATGTATACATTGGAGAAAGGAAAGACTGGAGGCAGGAAGACCAATTAGAAAGTTACTGAAATATCCAGGAATGAGGTGATAAGGACCTTAAGTGGAATTGTGAAAATAATGGAGAAAATGGAACATGTGTAAAAAATATCATGAATATCATGATAAGGGGCTGCTAGGTGGTTCAGTGGATAGAGAGTCAGACCTAGAGAAAGGAGGTCCTGGGTTCAAATTTGACTTCAGACACTTCCTGGCTGTAAACTCTTGCCAAGTCATTTTATCCCCATTCTAGGGCAGAAGGTAAGGGGTTTTATTTAAATATATTAATGAATGATATATAATATATTATTTTGTTATGTATAATAATACAACATTATAAAATATATAACATTAATAATATAATATGTTGCTAAATATATATATATATATATATA
>NC_058133.1:39757395-39758811 GCF_016433145.1 Gracilinanus agilis | reverse complement strand
AATGGTCTAAGATGACATGGGGGGGTGAGAAAGAGGGGGGTGAATAGCAGGGGACACCAAGAGTAAGAAAAATAGGATATACTATTACACATGAAGAGGGCATGGGAAGGGGAGGGGGCAAATACTATTATAAGAAGGAGAGGAAGAGAGCATTAAGAGATAATATTTAAACCTTACTCTCAGTGTAATCAACGCAGAGAGGGAAGAGTAGCTATATTATCCATTAGGATATAAAACTCTATATAACCATACTGAGAAAGTCAAAAGGGATAAAGCAAGGGGAGCAGGGGAGTGGGGAGGTCAAAAAAGGGAGGGGAGAAAAAGGGGGAGGGAATTTATTAGGCCTATAAAAATAAAAATAGGGGAATAATAAGGGAGGGGGTAAAAAGGGAAGTTAATCAAGGGAGGGGATAAGGGATACTGGCTTAAAGCAAACCACTGGTTTAAAAGGAAATAGTTTAAGAAGAAGGGGTAGGAATAAGGGAGGATACGAAAATGTCAGTTAATGAACAACTGATAATTATAACTCTGAATGTGAATGGGAAGAACTCGCTCATAAAAACAGAAGCAAATAGCAGAGCGGATTAGAAACCAAAACCCTACCATATGTTGTCTACAAGAAACAAGTATGAGGCGGGTGGACATACACAAGTTTAAGATTAAGGGCTTGAGCAAAATTTTTTGGGCGTCCAATGAGAAAAAGAAGGCAGGAATGGCAATTGTGATTTCTGACAAAGCCAAAGTAAAAATAGATATGATTAAAAAAGACAGAGAAGGTCATTATATCCTGATTAAAGACAGTATAAACAATGAGGAAATAACACTGCTCAATATGTATGCACCAAGTGGCATAGCATGCACACTCATAAAGGAGAAACTGGCAGAGCTCAAGAAGGAAATAGAAAATAAAACCATAATAGTGAGAGATCTAAATATTCCTCTTTCAGATGTAGATAAATCAAACCAAAAAATAAATAAGAAAGAGGTAAGAGAGGTGAATGAAGTCCTAGAAAAATTAGATTTAATTGATATGTGGAGAAAATAAATAGGGACAAAAAGGAATAAATCATTTCAGCTGCACATGGTACATTCACAAAGATTGACCATGTAATAGGGCATAGAAACATTGCAAACTAATGCAAAAGATGAGAAATAATAAATGTAACCTTCTCAGATCATAATGTAATAAAAATAATAATTAGTAAGGGCACCTCGACAGTAAAATAAAAAACTAATTGGAAATTAAATAATATGATTCTCCAAAACCAATTAGTCAAAGAAGAAATCATGGAAACAATCAACAATTTCATTGAAGAGAATGACAATGATGAGACATCCTACCAAACTCTGTGGGATGCAGCCAAGGCAGTACTCAGGGGGAAATTTATATCCTTGAGTGCATATATTAACAAATTA
>NC_058133.1:39735784-39757385 GCF_016433145.1 Gracilinanus agilis | reverse complement strand
AAGAACTATTGAATTAATAAATAAGACTAGAAGCAGGTATTTTGAAAAAACCAATAAAATAGACAAAGTACTGGTCAATCTAATAAAAAAAGGAAAGGAGAAAAGCAAATTGACAGTACCTAAGATGAAAAGGGAGACCTCACCTCTAATGAAGGGGAAATTAAGGCAATCATTAAAAACTATTTCGCCCAATTATATGGCAATAAATATAACAATTTAGGAGATCTGGATGAATATTTACAAAAAATATAAATTGCCTAGATTAACAGCAGAAGAAATAGAATACCTAAATAATCCCATATCAGAAAAAGAAATTGAACAAGCCATCAAAGAACTCCCTAAAAAAGAGTCCTACCACATTCCTTTTATGACACAAATATGGTACTGATTCCAAAGCCAGGGAGATAAAAAACGGAGAAAGAAAACTATAGTCCAATCTCCCTAATGAACATAGATGAAAAATCTTGAATATAATACTAGCAAAGAGACTCCAGCAAGTAATTAAGAAGATCATCCACCATGATCAGGTGGGATTTATACCAGGAATGCAAGGATGGTTCAACATTAGGAAAACCAGCCACATAATTGACCATATCAACAGTCTAACAAACAAAAATCACATGATTATCTCAATAGATGCTGAAATAGACATTGACAAAATACAGCATCCATTCCTATTGAAAACACTGAAAAGTATAGGAATAGAAGGACCTTTCCTAAAAATAATAAACAGTATATACNTATCAACAGTCTAACAAACAAAAATCACATGATTATCTCAATAGATGCTGAAAAAGCTTTTGACAAAATACAGCATCCATTCCTATTGAAAACACTGAAAAGTATAGGAATAGAAGGACCTTTCCTAAAAATAATAAACAGTATATATCTAAAACCATCAACAAGCATCATATGCAATGGGGATAAATTAGAAGCCTTCCCAATAAGATCAGGAGTGAAACACCTCTATTATTTTACATTGTTTTAGAAACACTAGCAGTAGCAATTAGAGAAGAAAAAGAAATTGAAGGTATCAAAATAGGCAAGGAGGAGACTAAGCTATCACTCTTTGCAGATGATATGATTGTCTACTTAAAAAATCCTAGAGAATCAACTAAGAAGCTTGTAGAAATAATCAACAACTTTTGAAAAGTTGCAGCATACAAAATAAATGCACATAAATCATCAGCATTTCTATATATCTCCAACACATCACAACAGCAAGAAGTAGAAAAAGAAACAGCATTTAAGATCACCCTAGACAATATAATATAATTAGGAATCTATCTACCAAAACAAACACAGTAATTATACAAAAACAACTACAAAACACTTTCCAAACAAATAAAATTGGATCTAAACAGTTGGAAGAACAGTGATTGCTCATGGGTAAGATGAGCTAACATAATAAAAATGACCATTCTACACAAATTAATTTACCTATTTAGTGCCATACCTATCAAAATACCAAAAAAACTTTTTCACTGAATTAGAAAAAAACTATAACAAAGTTCATTTGGAATAACAAAAGATCAGGAATATCAAAGAAAATAATGAAAAAAATGTGAAGGAAGGGTGCTTAGCAGTACCAGATATTAAACTATATTGTAAAGCATTGGTCATCAAAACGGTATGGTATTGACTAAGAGACAGAAGGGAGGATCAGTGACATGGGGTAAGTGACATCAGCAAGACAGTATATGATAAACCCAAAGAGCCCAACTTTTGGGACAAAAATCCACTATTTGAAAAAACTGCTGGGAAATTTGGAAAACAATATGGGAGATATTAGGTTTAGATCAACATCTCACACCCTACACCAAAATAAATTCAGAATGGGTAAATGACTTGAATATAAAGAGGGAAACTAAAAAAAAATTAAATGAACACAGAATAGTATACCTGTCAGATCTCTAAGAAAGGAAAGATTTTAAAACCAAGCCAGAGTTAGAAAATTACAAAATGTAAAATAAATAATTTTGATTACATTAAATTAAAAAGGTTTTGAACAAACAAAAACAATGCAACCAAAATCAGAAGGGAAACAATAAATTGGGAAAGAATCTTTATAATAAAAAACTCTGACAGGGGTCTAATTACTCAAATATACAAGGAGTTAAATCAATTGTATAAAAAATCAAGCCATTCCCCAATCAATAAATGGGCAAGAGACACGAATAGGCAATTTTCACAAAATGAAATCAAAACTATGAATAAGCACATGAGAAAGTGCTCTAAATCTCTAATAATTAGAGAAATGCAAATCAAAATAACTCTGAGGTATCACCTCACACCTAGAATATTGGCTAAAATGAGAAAAGGGGAGTGTAATGAATGTTGGAGGGGATGTGGCAAAATTTGTACATTAATGCATTGCTAGTGTAGTTGTGAATTGATTCAACCATTCTGGCTTGCAATTTGGAACTATGCTCAAAGAGGTATAAAAGAATGCCTGCCCTTTGATCCAGCCATACCATTGTTGGGGTTGTATCCCAAAGAGATCATAGATAAACAGACTTGTACAAAAATATTTATAGCCGAGCTTTTGGTGGTGTCAAAGAACTGGAAAATGAGGGTATGCCCTTCAATTGGGGAATGGCTGAACAAATTGTGGTATATGCTGGTGATGGAATACTATTGCACTCAAAGGAATAATAAACTGGAGCAATTCCATGTGAACTGGAAAGACCTCCAGGAATTGATGCAGAGTGAAAGAAGCAGAGCCAGAAGAACATTATACACAGAGACTGATACACTGTGGTAAAATCGAATGTAATGGACTTCTGTACTAGCAGCAATGCAATGACCCAGGACAGTTCTGAGGGACTTATGGTAAAGAACACTACCCACATTCAGAGGAAGAACTGCAGGAGTGGAAACACATAAGAAAAGCTACTGCTTGAACGCATGGTTTGAGGCGGACATGAATGAGGATGTAGACTCAAAACTACCACACCAATGCAGCTATCAACAATTTGGAAATAGGTCTTGATCAATGACACATGTTAAAACCAGTGGAAATGCGCATTGGCTATGGGGTGGGGAAGTTGGGGGGTGAAGGGGAAAGTAAGAGCATGAATCATGTAACCATGTTAACTTTTCTAAAAAATAATAATTATTAAATGAAAAAAAATAAAATCCAGAGTTGAGGCTCATAAGTAAAACACATACTTAGTAGTTCTACCAACTATATGGCTTTAGTAATGAGCTACGGAGAATAATAGCACTGTCATTTGTTTAGTTAAAGTCATTATCTTATGACAATATTTTGTGTTTTACTATTTCTTTTGTATGTAGGAAATAAATACCTCTCTCAAACCTGAAAAAAATGTCTATTACATTCAATTTTGCCACAATGTATCAACCTCTGTGTTCAATGTTCTGGTACTGCTCTTTTCACTCTGAATCAGCTGCTGAAGGCCTTTCCAGTTCATATAAAAATCTTCCAGTTCAATATTCCTTTCAGCACAATAATATTCCATAAGCATCAGACACCACAATTTTTTCAGCCATTTCCCAATGAATGGACACCTCATTTTACAAATTTTTGACACCACAAAGAGCACAGCTATAAATGTTTTTGTACAAGTATATTTCCCTATTATCTTTTCAGGGTACAACCCCGGGAGTGGTATGGCTGGATCAAAAGGCAGGTGATCTTTTAATGTCCTTTGAGAATAATTTCTAATTGCCCTCCAAATTGTTTGGATTAATTCACAATTTTACCAGCAGTGTGTTAGTGTTTCAATTTTGCCACATCTACTCTAACATTTATCCCTTTCCTTTGCTGCCATATTGGCCAATCTGCTAGGTGTGAAGTGGTACCTCAGAGTTGTTTTCATTTGCATTTCTCTAATCAGGAGTGATGTGGAATTCTTTTTCATGTGTTTGTTGATAGTTTTGATTTCTTCATCTGAGAATTGCCTATTCATATCCTTTGACGATTTGTCGATTGGGGAATTGCTTGAAAATCAGATACAAATAACTGGAAAATAAGAATTGCTCATGGATACATGGAGCGAATATAATAAAAATGATAATTCTACCTAAATTAATTTTCTCATTCAGTGCCACACTAGAAAAAATTATAACAAAATTCATATGGAAAAAAAGTCAAGAATATTAGCAAAGTATAGATACAGAAGGGCACAGTGAAAGCAAAGGAAACACACAAAAAGTTCAGGAGAAAAATATGCATTTGACACAAATTCTAGAAGAACTCAAAAAACCCAATTAAGAAAGGCAGAGGGAAAGTAGGGAAGAGAAATAAAAGTTACGCAAGAGAAAAGGAAAGTGAGGCAAGAAGAAATTGGTCAATTTAAAAAGGAGAACCAAAAACTGACAGAGGAAAATCAGGCCTAAAAAAAAAAGAATTGACAATGTAGAAACTAATGACTCTGTGAGAAATCAAGAAACAATAAGACAGAATCAAAGGAATGTAAAAAAAACAAAGGAAAACATGAAATATCTTATTGAAAAAACAACTGAACTAGAAAATAGATGTAGGAGAGAAAATTTAAGAATTATTGAATTATCTGAAAGCCATGATCAAGAAAAAATCTTGAGCATCATATTATAAGAAATTATCAAAGATAACTGCCAAGAGATTCTCAAACAAGAAAATACAATTGAAATTGAAAGAATCCACAGAATACCTCCAGAAAGAAATCCTCAAATGACACCATTGAGGAATATAATAGCTATATTCAGGACACACCAAGCTAAAGAGAAAATTCTTCAAATAGCCAGAAAGAAACCATTCAAATACCATGGAGTTACAATCAGGATCGCACAGGACCTAGCAGATTCTACATCAGAGGATTGAAAGACATGGAATATGCTATTCAGGAAAGCAAAAGATTTGAGTTTACAACCCAGAGTAACCTATCCAGCAAAACTGTGTATATTCTTTCAGGGAAAAAAATAGACATTAAATAAGATAGAAGATTTTCAAGCATTCCTGAGGAATAAACCAGACAAACAAAAAATTTGAAGTACAAACACAAGACACAAGAGAAGCCCAAAAAGGAAAATAAGGCAGAGGAAATATGAGATTAATTAAGATCAAAATATTTATATGTCTACATAAAAAGAAGATTTTTGTAATTCTCAAAAACTACTCTTAATAGTAGAGAAGAGAGAAGGAATTTCATCAGAGTGGGAACGTAAGCTGATTATGATGATATGATGTATATAATGATATATGGTGATATGATGTGTATGTAAATGTGATGATATGGAATGATATGCATATATGATATGATATGTATGCATATGAATGATGTTTTATAAAAAATCAATGATGAACTGAAAGAGACTGTTGTACTGAGAGAAAAGGGAAAGAAGAGATAAAATTGGGTAAATCATATAATATAAAGAGGCATGAAAAATCATCATAGAGAGGGAAGGATAAGGGTGGTGATAGGCAATGCTTAAACTTTACTTTGTTAGAGAAAAGTAAAAGAAGCATATGATGGCAAAGACATTTCCTTCTCTTGTCTTTGGTGAAGAAAATAATGTTAACTTGTTCTAAAGTTATGCATTAAAACTTAGTAAATATTTAGGGTAAGTTATCATATTTATAAGAGATTTTTTGACTAGCTCTTGTGAAGCCAAGGATAATAATGATACTGAGATGCTAAAAAATCCTGAGAGCCTGGATTCTAGGAAAGAAAAATCAATTTATTAATGAGGCTAGCAGTAACTAAAAAATTAATCTTGGTGACCAATGACAAATTTATTCAGTATCTTGAGTCATTACATACAATTTTGGAAGCTCATTATTCAGCCCCACCCCTAGACATCTCTAATTGGTGGATATCTAATGAGAAAATAGCTAATAATTTCTAGTCCCTCCCTAATCCCTTTTTTAAAAGATGAGTAAATCACACTCCTGGCCATAAGATTCCAATATCTATATGAAGAAATAAGCATATGCCTAATTAAGAATGACTTTCCACATTCCCCCCTAATGCAGACTCAAGAATGACCTTCAGACATAACTTGGTCTAAAACAGTTTCTTTTTACTAGTGAAAATGAGACTTAAATTCTCAATCTTAAATATTCCCACTTTAGAAGTCTCTCAGGAGGAAAGGAGAATTCCTAGGATTGTTAGGCAAAGGAATGAGGGAAGAAACTTGAAAAATACTGAGCCCTATTAGAAATTAAATAAAAATGAATCTCATTATATAAAAGGAATGGTTAGCCAATCAGACATGCATATTTATTAAATACTGATTATATTCTAGGCAATATGCAAAGACCTGGGATATAAAAAATGGCAAAAGCATAGTTCATGTCCTAATGAAATGCACATTCTAATGGGGGAAAGAATATGCAAACAACTAAATAATATCTTTGTCATCATCTCCACTCCCAGGAAATATGAGTTTGGGGGATGGCAGAACCACATTATTAAATATTTCCAAAGAAATGTCCTACTCTTTATGTTCAAAACAAAACTCATTATCCTTTTCCTCAAACCATCTTCTTTCTATCTTCCCTATTTGAGGGTAAATAGAATCCTTTCAATCATCCCATTTTACAGCTTTGAAGTTATTCTCAACTCTTCAAATTTACCCTAATATCCAATTAGTTTGGACTTATTCCAAAATGTTAATAAATTTTCATCTACAAAATCTATCAAAGTTCTCCCCTTTTCTCCAGTCATACATCCACCACCCCAGTTGAAGTCTTCAATATTTCTTGTTTACACTAATAAAGGAATTTCCTAATTTGTATTCCATAACTCATCTCTACCTTTTAACATCTATCCTATGGGAGGCAGCTGGGTAGCTCAGTAGATTGAGAGCCAGGTCTAGAGACAGGAGGTCCTAGCTTCAAATCTCAGACACCCAGCGGTGTGACTCTGGGCAAGTCACTTAGCTTCTATTGCCTAGTGCTTACCACTCTTCTGTCTAAGAATCAATGCACAGTATTGATTCCAAGACAAAAGATAAGCATTTAAAAAAAATAAATGATTTAATGAATAAATAAATAAGTAAGTAAGTAAATAAATAAATAAATAAATAAATGAGATCTATCCTATGCAGTGCTGTCAGATTAATTTTCTTAGGGTATATACTTGATCATATCCCTCTCCTTTTCAAGAAATTCCATTGGATAATAATTGACTCTAGGAGAAAATGTAAAATTATCTCTCTTGTCAATAAAGTTCTTCATGATCTAGCTCCAACCTATGATTTTGATGCTTACTACACAAGATTTCATTTCACCCACTCTACAATCAACCAAATTGGCTAACGTGCTAATCTTCATAATTGTGAAGCAGAAGTTTCTGATGCTACTATCACAACTCCCACTCTTGGAATCAAATTATATTCCCAGGAGGCACTTCCTGTACCCTAATAATTCTAAGAACTTCTCTGCAGAGTTGGATTTGCTTAAAATCTCTATTACTATCAATCATATACTGCCATAGCTATTCTCCCCCCATAATTTTTCATTGGCATCATTTGGTTAGTCAGATATTAATTAACTTTTTGAGACAGATATTATTTTAGAGTAAGGATAATTGGTACAAAACATTCCCTACAAACCCAACTATCACACACACACACACACACACACACACACACACACACACACACACACACACACACACACAAAAGACTGGGACACTCCTTTCCTACAAGTACACTTATATTCCAGGGAAAGCTCAGTTGAAACACAGAGCATCTATTGCAAAGGGTATAATTCATAACTTCTGACAATATTTTTGCTAGAGTACTCTACTTAATATTTGCCTTACTTATGGTACAATAAGTATAACAGAAAGATGTACCTACCTTAGGGAAATATTGAGTTCTCTCTTCTTTACTGGTTGATGGATTCAAAAAGCCTGTTGTCATGTAATATAGGTATATAGTTGTAGCATCTTGTTTAGTTACTTCAAGTGGGTTGGGATGGATGATTGATTCATCAAATAATCACCCACTTTAAATGTGACAAGCTTATCTCTCTTTCTTCATATAGGCTAAGTATATATCTGGCATATTTTTCCTCATCATTTCAATTGTTTAAAATTCAGAGCTTCCTTCAAAGTTTACCTCAAGTTCTATCCCCTACACTAAGCCTTTTACTAATCTCCCAAGTTACTAGTAACCCCCATTTGAGGAAAAAATATTCATATTTCATATGTATTTACCACATACAAAATATGTTGTTTTCCCACAATAAAAGTAACCTCTCTCAGTGACAGGATTATGTCATTTTTATCACTATATCTCTATTTTATCCATTGTATCTACAGCATCTATTTTAGTAGGAACATATTAGGCAATTGATAAATGCCTCTTTAAAAAGTGAGTTATTTCAAAGGAAATAAAAAGAGAATTTTGGATCAAGAAATCAAAACTATATATTACCATCTAAAATTGTTCTATATCTTTTGTGATTAAAGAAATACAAACCAAAACAACTCTAATATATCTCATATCTATCACATTAGTTAAAATGATAAAAAGTCAAAATGAGAAATGTTGGAAGGGATGTGGAAAAATGGGGAAACTTACTAGGCTGTAGGTGGAACTGTAAATTTATCTAAACACTTTGAAGAACAATCTATAATTATACCCAAAGAGTCAGAAAACGTTGGATACTACTTCATCCAATAATAACATTATTAGGTCTGTTTCCCTTGGTGATTAGGGAAAAAAGAAAAGAACCTATATTTCAGGAATATTTATAGTAGTTCTCTTTTTGGTGCCAAAGAATTAGAAACAGAGGGGATACCAATCAGTTGGGGAAAGGCTAAACATGTTGTGGCTTATGATTGTATGGAATAATACTCCTCTATGAGAAATGATGAGCAGGTTAATTAAAAAAAACATAGAAAGACCTACATGAAATTGTAAAGTGTGAAGTGAGTAGAATCAAGAGGACATTGCATACAGGTACAGAAATATTGTTTGAAGAATAACTCTGAGTGTCCGCCTCCAGAGAAACAATTGATAAATAGAATCATGTATGACATAATACATACATATTTATATGTATATTAAATAATGCCTTCTTTAGGGTAGTGTGTGGAGTGATGGATACACCTGGGAATTACAATATAACAAACATATATATTGATATATATATATGTATATATATTTAGTTACATATATATTTATTAAATAAGTGAGTTACATACCTGGGCTATATTTTCTGAAGAATACTGAATGATACTTAAGAATCAGTCTAAAATTCATAAGGAGAGGGAATAATTAGAAAATTTGTGAATCAAGTTTCTGTTCACACTTTGGTCATGGAGAAAAACCTTTAGCCAAGTTGCATTAGTATCTTTTTAAATAATAGAAGTTGATTAGGCAGATTTTGTGATGTGCATACTTTGGTCACCCATGATTTTACCCCAAAACAGTATAATATTCCTTTAAACAAACAAATAATTAGCCTTTACAATAGGTGTGAACAGATCCTATATGGATGCATTTTGTAACTGTTATGTCCTACTATGGTTATTAGATGGATGATGCTACATCTTTAGGCAAGTATGGTTAGCTAAAAATTGAAGAAGTTTTGGTTTTCATAATAATGTGGAATGAAAAATAATTCTTAATCTTTATACCTTTTGCCATCAGTACAATTCTTATATTCCATGATCTTGGGTATATTTTATTTACATCATTCTTTCTTCCAGTTAGGATCCACTACTGATGGTCCTTGGAGAATGTTAAGTACCCAAAGCATTCCTTCTTTCAGTGTTTTTTTGAATTTGAATTAAGATCTCCTATAGTGATTTGCAAAATTGTTCAAAATTGACTCTAGGTATCTTAAGAACCCTAAAGCTTCTGAGGGACTTAGTGAAAACTGAAATCTGAATACCTCCTGAAGGAAAATTGCATGTCAGGCATATTATTCTGTATCATTGTGACTTGTGCACTAATTATTTTTTTAAGTAAAAAGAAAGTCGTACTATACACATACATATTGAAGTTCAATATTGCAGCATTTTTTGCAGTCACAGGGAAGTGTATACAATCAAAATTTAAAAAACCTTCCATCTTGTGGAGGGAATGGGAGGAAAGGGGAAACATTTTTTTAAGGTTGTCACACTTTATAGAGAGTTCTGTTGAAATTAGATAACATGAGTTTGAAGTAGACCAAAAACTGTTATTGAAATTAAGAGCATGTCAATTTTTAAATTTAAGCAGTTGTTTCAGCTTTTTTTTCCATTTTAGGGGACATTTGGATGATGGAGTTTTGTTTGATTTTTACCATTAACATACTACAACAAATATGTAAGGTATAGTAATTTAATTTAGTCAAACTTCATAAAGATCTCAATCAAGATGTAGCAATTTACACATAAAGTGATTTTCCTATTTGTGCATGGAGATAGCTTGGGCAGATAGTAAGAATGGAAAATAAGGTAGGCCTAATTTGAACAGGAAGGGAAAAATTTCACTTTTTAGATATTTCACAGTGCTTTCAAATATATCAAATTGCTACCTCCTGCAAATGTCTATATCAAAACCAGCATTCCCCTAGAGGTAACATATGACTATAATTCATTTCTTGAATTATATAACCAAATATCATCAGCATTGCAAAAACATCCCTTTTCCATCACTTTAGGTCCTGCTATTGATTAATATCAATTGGTTGGGCTTGTTCAGATTATTTGAAAGGTTTACATTTAGCTCTGTTCATAGTAACTTTATTCATTTAACTATTTGGTATTTAACTGTATTTAACTGATGGTAAACATCAATAAAGATAACAGCTCTCAAGAAATCATAAGAAACAAGTCTATGATTAGTCACCACAACTGAGATACAAAACAGGCAGTCTTTCACCTACTTCTACCTGAGCAAAGGTGTTCTTTTGTTCATTGGGTATAACTCTCTAAACTNTTGTAGCATCTTGTTTAGTTACTTCAAGTGGGTTGGGATGGATGATTGATTCATCAAATAATCACCCACTTTAAATGTGACAAGCTTATCTCTCTTTCTTCATATAGGCTAAGTATATATCTGGCATATTTTTCCTCATCATTTCAATTGTTTAAAATTCAGAGCTTCCTTCAAAGTTTACCTCAAGTTCTATCCCCTACACTAAGCCTTTTACTAATCTCCCAAGTTACTAGTAACCCCCATTTGAGGAAAAAATATTCATATTTCATATGTATTTACCACATACAAAATATGTTGTTTTCCCACAATAAAAGTAACCTCTCTCAGTGACAGGATTATGTCATTTTTATCACTATATCTCTATTTTATCCATTGTATCTACAGCATCTATTTTAGTAGGAACATATTAGGCAATTGATAAATGCCTCTTTAAAAAGTGAGTTATTTCAAAGGAAATAAAAAGAGAATTTTGGATCAAGAAATCAAAACTATATATTACCATCTAAAATTGTTCTATATCTTTTGTGATTAAAGAAATACAAACCAAAACAACTCTAATATATCTCATATCTATCACATTAGTTAAAATGATAAAAAGTCAAAATGAGAAATGTTGGAAGGGATGTGGAAAAATGGGGAAACTTACTAGGCTGTAGGTGGAACTGTAAATTTATCTAAACACTTTGAAGAACAATCTATAATTATACCCAAAGAGTCAGAAAACGTTGGATACTACTTCATCCAATAATAACATTATTAGGTCTGTTTCCCTTGGTGATTAGGGAAAAAAGAAAAGAACCTATATTTCAGGAATATTTATAGTAGTTCTCTTTTTGGTGCCAAAGAATTAGAAACAGAGGGGATACCAATCAGTTGGGGAAAGGCTAAACATGTTGTGGCTTATGATTGTATGGAATAATACTCCTCTATGAGAAATGATGAGCAGGTTAATTAAAAAAAACATAGAAAGACCTACATGAAATTGTAAAGTGTGAAGTGAGTAGAATCAAGAGGACATTGCATACAGGTACAGAAATATTGTTTGAAGAATAACTCTGAGTGTCCGCCTCCAGAGAAACAATTGATAAATAGAATCATGTATGACATAATACATACATATTTATATGTATATTAAATAATGCCTTCTTTAGGGTAGTGTGTGGAGTGATGGATACACCTGGGAATTACAATATAACAAACATATATATTGATATATATATATGTATATATATTTAGTTACATATATATTTATTAAATAAGTGAGTTACATACCTGGGCTATATTTTCTGAAGAATACTGAATGATACTTAAGAATCAGTCTAAAATTCATAAGGAGAGGGAATAATTAGAAAATTTGTGAATCAAGTTTCTGTTCACACTTTGGTCATGGAGAAAAACCTTTAGCCAAGTTGCATTAGTATCTTTTTAAATAATAGAAGTTGATTAGGCAGATTTTGTGATGTGCATACTTTGGTCACCCATGATTTTACCCCAAAACAGTATAATATTCCTTTAAACAAACAAATAATTAGCCTTTACAATAGGTGTGAACAGATCCTATATGGATGCATTTTGTAACTGTTATGTCCTACTATGGTTATTAGATGGATGATGCTACATCTTTAGGCAAGTATGGTTAGCTAAAAATTGAAGAAGTTTTGGTTTTCATAATAATGTGGAATGAAAAATAATTCTTAATCTTTATACCTTTTGCCATCAGTACAATTCTTATATTCCATGATCTTGGGTATATTTTATTTACATCATTCTTTCTTCCAGTTAGGATCCACTACTGATGGTCCTTGGAGAATGTTAAGTACCCAAAGCATTCCTTCTTTCAGTGTTTTTTTGAATTTGAATTAAGATCTCCTATAGTGATTTGCAAAATTGTTCAAAATTGACTCTAGGTATCTTAAGAACCCTAAAGCTTCTGAGGGACTTAGTGAAAACTGAAATCTGAATACCTCCTGAAGGAAAATTGCATGTCAGGCATATTATTCTGTATCATTGTGACTTGTGCACTAATTATTTTTTTAAGTAAAAAGAAAGTCGTACTATACACATACATATTGAAGTTCAATATTGCAGCATTTTTTGCAGTCACAGGGAAGTGTATACAATCAAAATTTAAAAAACCTTCCATCTTGTGGAGGGAATGGGAGGAAAGGGGAAACATTTTTTTAAGGTTGTCACACTTTATAGAGAGTTCTGTTGAAATTAGATAACATGAGTTTGAAGTAGACCAAAAACTGTTATTGAAATTAAGAGCATGTCAATTTTTAAATTTAAGCAGTTGTTTCAGCTTTTTTTTCCATTTTAGGGGACATTTGGATGATGGAGTTTTGTTTGATTTTTACCATTAACATACTACAACAAATATGTAAGGTATAGTAATTTAATTTAGTCAAACTTCATAAAGATCTCAATCAAGATGTAGCAATTTACACATAAAGTGATTTTCCTATTTGTGCATGGAGATAGCTTGGGCAGATAGTAAGAATGGAAAATAAGGTAGGCCTAATTTGAACAGGAAGGGAAAAATTTCACTTTTTAGATATTTCACAGTGCTTTCAAATATATCAAATTGCTACCTCCTGCAAATGTCTATATCAAAACCAGCATTCCCCTAGAGGTAACATATGACTATAATTCATTTCTTGAATTATATAACCAAATATCATCAGCATTGCAAAAACATCCCTTTTCCATCACTTTAGGTCCTGCTATTGATTAATATCAATTGGTTGGGCTTGTTCAGATTATTTGAAAGGTTTACATTTAGCTCTGTTCATAGTAACTTTATTCATTTAACTATTTGGTATTTAACTGTATTTAACTGATGGTAAACATCAATAAAGATAACAGCTCTCAAGAAATCATAAGAAACAAGTCTATGATTAGTCACCACAACTGAGATACAAAACAGGCAGTCTTTCACCTACTTCTACCTGAGCAAAGGTGTTCTTTTGTTCATTGGGTATAACTCTCTAAACTTCAGTGAAAATTGAATCCCTGTCAATTGATCCCCTGTGTACTCATTAAGAGTACTCTGGTAAAATAACCAGGTGCTATTAGTATCTAGCACCCTATTTTATATTTGATCTATTCCCTTCCTGTCCAAGTCACTATCTCTGACATGGGACTTCTTGTATCCCTGTGTTTCTATAATTAAAACAGACTGGGGCTCAGGGATAAAATCCCAGGAAACATTCTCTCAAACCTGGATATAAAGATTTTTAAGGAATTTAGCATCATAGAAAGAGCATTAGTCCTATAGACAGAGGCTCTTGATTAAATCTTGTCTCTGATGTTTTCTTTCTGTGTGATCATGAGTCCTTGATTTCTGTAGATGTTTATGTATACACCTTGGGTCTGAATTTCTTCAACTGTAAAATAAAGATCATAGACTAGATGGCATCTGATGTTCCTTCGAACACTAGATCAAGAATCAAAATTCTTGGGTAGGTCCAAAAGACCAGGTGTGGTGGAACAACTAAATGGTATGTGGGGCTTTCAGGATTGTCTGAAATTTGGACAGAATATAGGGACCGTTATTTCCCCAATCCTGAATAGCCTTACATAATTTAATTAACACCTTTTTAAGCTTATCAATAACATCTTTTCAGCCTCTTGTTTCAAAAGCAATACCCAATACTCAAAGATCCCCAGAAGAAAGAGTACCCTCATTTTCTGATGACCTAAATGTCACCTAATAATACCTACTTCCATTATCCCCAAAAGAACCATTTCTGTGAACAGTGCTATTAATACAAGTAAATGTTGGGCAAGTTACAAATTTCTATTCAAACTTTCCTAGTTGATTTGCCCAATACTGTAAGTCTGGTGGGCAAGACCCATCATTAAATTTAATGTCATTTAAGTAGATATCTACCTCCAAAAGACACAATCTAAATCTACCTGATGTTGGCTTGTCATGGAATGAGGGGGGATTTGTTTTGAGGAGGGGGCATAAAGCCAATCTACCAACAGCATCTTAAAAATATATATTATACACACACACACACACACACACACACACTACTTTTTTTGATTTCTAAAAGAAACAATATTAAGCCAATTCATCTCAATGAGGCCAAGAAGACAAAATTACCTATTTCTGCCACATAAAAAGATGCAAAGGGCCACCCTATGTTGGGCCTCTAATTGATTCAGCTGACCTTTTGAAAACAAATTCTCTAACTTTCACAACCTCTCAAATTCCTTGTTGACAAAAAACCCACCTACTAGCTTCCTTTTGAAAGAAGACCATTCCCAGAAGGTAGTATGCAGAGTGAAGGTTACAATGGTGGGTTATATAATATCTCTAAATCACTCTTCCCACTGTCCAATGTGCTAGTTTCCAAATCTCATTTTCTCTCCTGCATCTATTCTCTTCCCTTAAGGACTTAATTTCATCAAGGTTTAAGATACTGTTCACTGAGTGATCTGGGCCTTCCACCTGCAGCCTATTCTTTCTGCCCTCTATCTCCCTCTCTCTCCCATTAGCATTGCCCTTTTCACCTGTGCTCTTAGTAGATCCATGTTATGTTCTTCTTCCTTCAAGACACAGTCCTTAAAAAAATCAAAAGTACATTGACCTCTTCCTTCTAATTTTCAATTATATAAAAACAATTTATTTTTCTTTTTCTTTATTTGGACATGAAGATTTTATAAAGTCATTAATCAAAGCCCAGGGATACTTAATTTAGCCCTATTCCCATTCTCTTTCGTAATCTCTTTAAACATCTATTAGGCTGAATGTATAGGGTCAGGAGAAACGCTCTCTCACTGAAAGGACTCACATATGCCCCTAACAAAGCTTCAGCCACAGGAAAACCAGGATTTTGTATCTAAAGATCCAGTCATCCAGGTTTTTATTTTATTATTTTTTAGTTATTTTATTTTTATTCTCATTTATTTTGTCCTTTCCTTCCCACACTGCAACAATGACTATAACCATAAAGGAAACAGAATTGATTACAATTAAAATCTGTCTTCTTTGCCAGTTTCTTTCCTTGCTATGCCATCATTTAGTCTGTTAGAATATGTTTCTTGAGGGACAAACGTTTATGCTTTTCTCTTTGGGTCCCCAGCACTTTGCACAATTTCTGTCCCATTGTGAACACAATATGTGCTTGTTGCAAAGGTCTTTCTTTACTCCTTCCTCTTTTCCTTCTTTCCTTCCTTATTTCCCCCCCATTTTCCTTCTTTTTTTTATTTGAAGGGACTGAGTTAAGAGGAAGAGTGATGGGTAATGATGGCATTACAGAAAAGAGGGTCAATAAGTATTTTAATGTACAAAAAAGAAGACAAGAAGGAAGGCTAGAGAGATCACCACAAAGCAATGAATTTTTAGAAATTATACATTTAATTTATATGTGTATAAAGAAAATCCAATTACACATAATAGAGATCCTTACTTTCATATATAAACTTCTTTTTTTCCATTCTATTGTGTATAAGGAAGCAATCGCTTTAGAAGGTATATATTAGAATCAGAATTTTATAATTCTTAATTTTTTTTCTTATTAACTCTAAACAAATTCTTGACTGAAATTTTTGTTACTTTTTACTTAATTCAGGACCCTGCACTTCATACTCTTTATTCATAGAGCCGCCTAAAAGAACATTATGTCTTTTAAGTTTTCCTTTGAACTGGTAAGTAATCATGTATTAACTCTTTGTCAGCCTCTGTTTTATATCTTGGAGTTCACTGGTAATGGTGCAGCTCCCAACTTACCACCTTTAAAAAAAAGTATTTTTCAGGTACTTCTTCAGCATTCACTCTTAATTGCAAGATCATGAGTCCCAACCAAAAAGGCTTTATTGCGATAGTCCAGAAGTTGAGGTTTTGAGTGCCTGCACCAAGGCAAGCAGCTAACTGTGGAGAGAAGTTCATACTGATGTTAAGTAAGAGTTATTGTAAAGAAAGAAATGATAACACTTGATATCAGATTGTGTCTTTTTCTCAGACAAGTTTAGTGTCATGTCCCAAATAGGTTAAGCGTGCTAGGTCATCTTTAAAAGATAAAATAATAATAATAATAATAATAATAATAATAAAACAATTTTGTTATTATAGTATGCTCTAAGCAAACTGTTGGGAGTCAGAAGAGGCAAAAAGTGGAGTATACATGTTATTCAACCTAAAGTCCATGAGAAGGAGTTTCCTGAAAGGGAAGGACAGGCTTTGGCTTTTGTTTTGGCCAGATTTTCTCACCCTGTTCTACTGGTCAGAGGATGAACTTGGTAATTTTGAAGAGCCTAAAGGATTTGGGATTTACCATATTCCTGTCTGCATCCCAGCAGCTGCTTGATGTCAATTCTCTAATGTTATCTGTCAAAAGTATCAGTGTGTGCATGAGGATCCAAGGATAGATGGACACAAATTTACCTTGCTTAAGGGTAATTTCTTCAGCACCCAGCAATTGGGAGAAATAGATTTAGAGTAATTAGGACCTCTGAGAGTCTGATATAATTTATAAATAACTTATGATAAGCAGCAATAGACTCCCAACCAATCATAATAGACCAGCCTCTATTTAGTCACCACAACTGAGACAAAAACAGGGAGTCTTTCACCTACTTTCACTTGACCAAAGGTGTTCAATTGCTCATTGGTCTAATTCTCCAAACCACAATGAAAACTGAAGTGCCCCTCCACCAATGGATTCTCTACGAATCCATTAAATGTGTGCTTCATTAAAATAACCAGGTGCTATTAGTATCTAGCATCCCATTATATATTTGCTGTGTTTCCTTCCTATCTAAGTCATACTGACTTGGAAATGGAACTTCTTGTATCCCTGTGTTTCTATACTTAAAATTTAGTCTGTGGCTCAGAAAAAAAAATCCCAAAGAGCAATCTCTCCAATCTGGATATAAAGATTTGAAGGGAATGTGTTCTAGTGGAAAGAGCATTAGTTCTTGAGATAGAAGGCTGTAGGTTAAATTTTCTATCTGATGCTTTCTATCAGAGTGATTGTGGACCCTTAATTGCTATGTATGTTTTATTTATACATCTTGGCCCTGAATTTCTTCATTTGTAAAATAAAGGTGGTGGACCAGATGATATTCCTTCCAACACTTCATCAAGGATCACGTTCCCCTAGAATATTGAGGAGGACTTGTAGCCAGCCGTTCTTGGTAAGTCATACTAATAAATGATAGGAAACAAAAACATGATTTTAACATATCTCCTCTGACTCCAAATCTCATTTTCACTTGACTATGGCCCAAAATTTGTTATCAACTAAAGGGCAGAACTCTCATAATGAGAAACTCTGAACTTGTGTTGTCCTTCAGACAGTAACCTTAAGGATTCTCCTAATACTCACTAATATCTCCTAATACCCAATACCTAAGATCTTTCAGGATTTGAACTCTCCATTGGAATAGCCTCATAAAAATGAGGACTCCCTCCATTCTGCCATGTCATGAGAATATTAAATGAAGATTTCATTAAATATGATCTACAAACTCAGAAATTCAAGGTAAATAATTTCAAACCACTACTACACAATGCACAAACATAGATGTATTCAGAACAGATAGTTATTTCTCTACCTGTATATATTACTTATAAATTTTGCCTTTTGGAACTGCTAAGGTTGCTTTTTATAAAAAAAATCACTCTGAAGCTAAAATTTGCATTGGTACCATCTGACTTGCCAATAACTGCAGATCACTCTCCTGCTTCTTGTGTTAGCAGACAAAAAGGCAGAAAAGAATCTTTCTGCAGCAAACTAACTTAGCATATAAAAAACAAATAAACATAGGTGAATAAAAAGCAAAATGGAGGACATCACATTTTTCATTAGGCCCATTTCCTGATTTTCATTAGGTCTGTTGCCAGAGTCTTATTAGGTCCATTGGTGATATTCATGAGTCCCACTGCCTAAGTCTCATTAGACCTGTTGCCTGATTTTTATTGAGTCTATTATCTGATACTTATTAGAATGGATACCCAGGTTGTTTTAGATTTCTGCCATAGGAGCCCATGGTTATTTCTGCAGCAAGACTATTGCCTTCTGACAGTCATGCCAATATTCTTTATTGTCAAAGAATTGTTGATGTGGTTTCACAATGCTTGATGAAAAGCAGAGGTATGATGGTTTTCCTAAGAATAAAAGTATTTTATAAAGCAAAAGAAAACAGATAAAAATCAAAGTTTTTATCTTCTCATATTTTACTAGACTTTTAACATGGAAGTTAAAGTACTGGGTTTTTTTAAAAATGAGATTTTCAGTATATACAGATTATGGCAAATTTTGTAGGAGAAAATGAATTCAACAAAAAGAAAAATTGTAAATATAGTTACTGAGCTAATTAATATTAAAAATGATTAATGTTTTCTTCAAATCATTTTTCTAGGTCACACAATGGGAAATACAAATCCAGAAATTCCTATTAAATTATAAACAAGAAGGTTTTCAAGTCATTTTTTAAAAAACTTGTATTATATAGAGATAAACTACTTAATACAAATACAAAATCATATATCTACAAATATACAAATGTAAAATCATTGCATTGCTAACTTAGGATAATGTAATTTACTCAACACATACTTTTTTTTTTAAAGCACTTATTATGTGAAGGTTACTGACAGTGCCGGGGGTATGTAGGACAGAAAGAGTCTCTGTTCCTAACAAACACATTCTAATGGTGAAGCACAAGGAATCCAATGGATATGCATTCATGAAACATTTACATTGTGTCAAAGTTCTGTGGCCACACACATAAAAAACATTTTTTTAACTGGGAATTATTTTAATTGGGAAAGAATTTAAACGTAATTTCAACTGTAGGATAAATAGAAAGGAAAGGTAGTCCTTAAGGTAGAACTATACCTTATTATGGTTGGCAAGGTCTAGGATCTTTAATATTCAGTGGGAGGGCAGATGACAATATTATGGAATCTAGAGAACATGGGTATAAGAGTGAATTATAAAATCAATGTTCTTTTGGGGACCTCAAGATGAATAGATCAAAAGTCATCATTGTCATCCATTTTACTAAAATTGATTATAGTTGTCTATTCATTGCTCATCCATGTAAAGTACCTGAATAATCCTTCTTTATATCAGGCTCATGAACATTGACTCTGAAGAATCCCAGTGGTATCTGGTTGGGTGGGGGTAGGGTTGGAGTCATTAAGTTAAGAGGTCTCATATCTACCCTGCTAGCTTTACCTTCCAGCTAACCTGGAGCTCCTGTAATGGAGTGATGACTGATAATGAAACATGTCTCCTATCCTCCTATCCCTTAGAAGAGAGGTGATGGACTTTATAAAATATAGATGTTATTCAATATGCCCATATATTTGTTGTTCCTTTGAATCAGAATGGCCACTTAAGAAACAGGCTCTGAGTAGAATTTTCTAAGGATAAGGCTTAAAATGCAAAAGAAAGTCATCTTGAAGTTTGTCTGTAATAAGAAATGAAGTGGATTGTACAATTTCAAATAGTAATTTTAAGAAAAATACTCTACTCAAACAAGTAAATACAAAGTATATGAAAAGTTACATGGAGTAATTTGAAAAGGGAGAGAGTGCAAGTAAAGAAGTCTCAAGTAGGAGATAATAGCACTCACATAGATGATTTTTTGAGGAGTCATTCAATAGAATTCAACTATGTAAAATTACCTAAAAATTAAATGTTTTTTTCACGTACAGCAATGATTTATATATGCACAGACAAATTTGTTCAAAACCTAATACAGCCTAGAATTTATGATTTGCAAAATAAAACAAACAAAATCACAGTAGATAAAATACAACCTATATTGTACATTAACCAATAAAGGTGACATGACCTCTTTTATTTAGGGGGCAAAGTAGTGAATCATTTTTAGCTGGATGTTGTTAGCCTTTGGATGCCAGCAAAGTCATCTTGAGTCACTAAGTCATAAGTCACTAAATTGCTAAGCTCATTACTTTAACATCTAGCATTGGCATATTTGGGAAATATCTAAAAAGAGAAAAAGTATTAAAACCTAAAATGTTCCACTCAATAAAACTGTATGAGCACATTCAGCATTTGACAACTCTCCTGATAAACATTTTTTATGAAACCATGTTTTCATTGTTTCACAAGTCAAGGAAATGTAACCATTTCCTGATCCACTTCCTTGGCACGAAGGATGATCAAGATGTCACCTTCAAAGCACAAAAAATCCTCACCCACTTAAAAAAAGAACTGGTTGCAACAAACAAAAGGAAATTTAGATTTTGTGATTACTTGATAGAAATAATTCATTTGTTCTTGTTTTGTGACTAGGGGCCAAAGAATTCCTGTTTAGGGTACGTTTGAATCATCTATTTTAGATCCTGTCTACTTAGTGAGAAAGCCTTCCAAATATTCTCTCCTACCACCATGAACAGAATGGAGGAACAGCATTAAACATGAGACAGATTGTTAACCCGATTAGATGTAGAGGTTAACATCCTGTCTACAAAACCTTATCTTTTATACCCTGTATTAAAACTGTCCTGTGGTAGGGGGCTTTATTTGTGAGACTGTCGCTTTATTAAACCAACTACAAGGGGAAGGTGACAACCAATCAGGAAGGTTCTCAATAGGAGTGTTTAAATGAATTGGTCCTTAAAGATTTGACCCTAAAAGCACCTCTCTCCCTTATCTGGGTCTCTCTGCCTCTGCCTCTGTCTGTCTGTCTGTCTGTCTCTGACTCTTTGACACTCTCTCTCTCTCTCTCT
>NC_058133.1:39681765-39735284 GCF_016433145.1 Gracilinanus agilis | reverse complement strand
TATGTATATATATATATATATATGAGGCATGTTTCCTCATTTCCTCTAAATATAATTCTTCCCATTGTGGACAACTCTGCCTAAAGTAGATTTGAATTGGCACTCTAGTTCCTTCGATAAATTGTCCCTTTATATGGGGTAAAGCTTCTTCTGCCTGGTCTCTATTGAATCCTAGGCGATTTTCTGAGTTTTCTACTAGCCTATCCAGAAACAGACTTGGGTTTTCGACCTCAGCTTGCCTCATCCTTTCATATTTGTTCCACCCATTTGGTCTCCTCCCATGTACCTTTATTGCCTCTAGTAAGTCTCCTGCATTTAATCAATTCTCTCATGTTTGCTGGTGAGCTCAAGTCTATGTCTGCATGATTGCATGGCCAATCCATTAAATCCCTGTTAGTTCTTGTTTCCTCAATAAATCTGGCCTTTTCACTTGGTGTAAAAAAATCATCTAGTATAAGTTCCACGTCAGAGTATGAGGGGTTGAAAAGACTGAAAGTGAGTTTTCATTCTTTTGCTGCTTTGTAGGGGAACAGGAAGAACTTGGGGAACCTCCTCTTTAACACTTCTAGGTCTTGTGCCATGAATGCTTTGTAAGTTTTCATATTCACAGCTTCCCCATATGCTCTAAATTGTGTTTGGTAGATTATTGGGAACAAGGACACGGTGGCAGGTGCCATTGCTCCATTCTCAGTCTGTGTAGCCTCATGTATTTCAAATTCAGTTTGTGTACCAGCATCTATCATATTTGTTTTGGGAGTTTGTTTTGCCTTTGGCTTTTATGTGCTTTCAATGATCTCCACTTGCATAATGGTATGATCATCTAGAGCCTGACCTAGTTTGACCTTGTTATTTATTTCAATCATTAGTTTCAGTTGTTCCTTCATCAGTGTGATCATATTCCCATTGTTGTTTTTGCCTTTGCCAAAAAGTAGGTTGGTTACTTTTCTTAGTGCCATGAATCCTTGAATTACTATTACTAAGGTCACTACTATTGCTGGTAGGTAGGATAAAAACTCTGCCATTGTCAGTGTGAGGTATATGTAAGTGTCATAAATTGTCAAAATTTTCATAAAGTAGTCAGGAATCACATAAAACCATAACCTAATCACTCCTTGGGTAAAGGAGTACATGAACATTGAGGTGGTGGTTAGGATGAATGTTACTTTAGCTAAACCCATTTTCCTTTTCTTATTTGAATATGACAATATATACCTTAAGGACTATAGAAAAGGAAGAACAACAGATTGATTATGTCAACCCTTGGGAAATGGGATGTAGCCAGAGACTAAGGTACCCTAGATACAATAGAAAAAACTAAGAAGACAAAAAAGGTACTTAAGAGTAGATTATATCAGGGGCAGCTGGTGACTCAGTGGATTGAGAGCCAGGCATAGAGATGGGAGGTTCTGGGTTCAAATCTGGCCTCAGACACTTCCTAGCTGTGTGACCGTGGGCACGTCATTTAACTCCCATTGCCTAGCCCTTACTATTCTTCTGCCTTGAAACCAATACTCAGTATTGATTCTAAGATGGAAGGTAAGGGTTTAGAAGAAAAAAAAAAGATTAGATCATATCAGCTATAATGTCTAGGGGAATGAAGAGATATTTGAGAATTAAGTACCTCCTTATGAATTCAGTTCTTCAGGGCAGATGTACAGTTTCCAGGAGCTAAGCCAATCCTATTTATTGTCAATTCATCCTGGGACAGGGGTCAGTCTAGGAATTTGAGGAGACAAGGTTCTCATCTCTGTCTCCACTAATGTCTGACCAGATGAATCTTCTCTTAGCCTATGTATGTATGTGTACATTTGATAGTATATATCTAGATTAAAGTCTGCTTGGTTACCCCAGAACCCCAGACACTTCTAGAATACTGAGTCTCCCTGGACTGAAGAAGGTAGAAACGGAAAATTTGCTTTCTCAAACCGTCATTTAACCAAAAACATAAACTGTCTCCAGAAGCCTGGTGATAGAGAGTTAAGAAGAGAACATTAGAACATCATGGCCAAGAGGGCAGAGTTAGGAAGGAAGAACTGGCTTCTGATACATACTAGCTGTGTGCCCCTTGGCAAGTCACTTACTCTCCTAGTGTCCCCAGGAAACATTCTAAGACTCAGGAAAAAGGAAATTATTGATCTACATGGAAAGAGAAATTATTTTTACTGCAGAAACAACACACACACAGACACATGCACACACACACACGCAAAACACAAAACACAAAACACACAAAACAGCATAACACGGCACAGAAAAGGGCTGATTTCCTAGAATCCAACCAGCTTTAGTTTCGGTCTGCTCAGACATTGGCAGGAAGTTCCATTAGTTGCAAACTGGCCTTAACTTGAAGTCAAAAAGTCTTTCTCTATGGAGAGAGAAGGGCCCTGTACAGGTATTTGGGCAAGGATATAGAAGATGAATAGAATATTTGGAGATGATCCAGATGCAAAGGGATTGATCAGAAATGAGGATGAACTTCAAACACTTTGCCTGGTTTTCTAACAAGATGGCTGGCAAAGACCCTAAACACTCTGACAGAGAGCGCTGCCATATGCTCACTGCTGGGGCCAGTAGTAAGAAGTATTATATGGGGTCAGGCTTCATGAACCTAAATAAAACCCAATCCTAGGAAGTGAAAAAGAAAAAGGAAACCTCCATATCTCAAGTATATGCCTTCATTTTTGTCACAGCTAACATTTTAATTCCCAAAACATTTTATTTAGATTATGTTCGATCTTCACCACATCCCTGAAAACAAGGTGTTTTTTAATTCATTTTTAAATATTGTCCCATGCTTACATGATTAATTTTCTTTCTCTCCCCCCTCCTAGAGCAGACAAGCAATTCCACTGGGTTGTACAAATGTTATCCCTTGATGCCCATTTCCATATTATTCATTTTTGCTATAGAGTGACCTTTTAAAGCCTAAACCCCAAATCACATACCCATATGTGATAAGTGATGTCATACATTTTGCTTTTTTGCATTTCTCCTCTCATAATTCTTTCTCTCAATATGCTTAGCAATCTTTCCACAAGTCCCTCAGGAGTGCCCTGATTTGTTGCATTGTTACTAATAGCAAAGTCCATTATATTGGATTGCTCCACAATGTTTTACTTTCTGAGTACAATGTTCTCTTGGTTCTGCTCATTTCACTCTGCATCAGTTCATTGAGGTTCTCCCAGTTCATATAGAAATCCTTCAGATCATCATTCCTTATAGCACAATAGTATTCCATCACAATTAGGTACCGTGATTTGTTCATTCATTCCCCAATCATGGGACAATCCCACATTTTCCAATTTTTTGCCACCAAAAAAAGTGCAGCTATGAATATTTTGGACAAACATTTTTTCTTATTATCTCTTTGGGGTATAAGCCTACTATTGCTGGATTGAAAGGTATGCATTCTTTTAAAGCTCTTTGCACATAACTCCATATTGCCTTCCAAAATGGTTGGATCAATTCACAATTCCACCAACAATCCGTTAGAAACAAGGTGTTCTTACCCCCCCTTTTGATAAATGGGGAAAGTGAAGCTGAGGGAGGTTAAATGACTGGCCCTGGTCATACAGCTAGTAAGTTACAACCTAATAGTAAGCAAGGATTATCTTGGATGTCCCAGACCTATGCATGCACTAGGTGCTCAATAAATATTTATCCTCAATTCTCTCTAGAAGTCTAGAAGAGGAGATGTTGTCTGGAAGAGCCAAAACTGAGATAAAAAAATTTTGAGTTTAAAAAACTTTGAAAAAGAGATGGAAAAGGGAGAAACTTTGATTTCTCACAACCCAATGTTATGAACACTTTAGACTGTCTTCAGAAACCTGATGATAGAGAATTAGTAGGAGCCCACACGAGGGCCTGAATTTCTGAAGATCTTCCTGTTTCCAAGCTGAGAACTCTCACCAATCCCTTTGCCACTAGATGCTTTAAAAATTAAATAATCAAATAATTGAAATAAAATAAACAAGTTTATAAACTAAATATTCTTCAGTGCTATAATAAATATGAGCATTATAGTAGCTAGCATTAGTTTACAAAATGCAGGATATATGTTCTCTCATTTCGTCCTCACAAGATGCCTGGAAAGTGGATGCTATTATTAAACCTCTTTTACAAAGGAGAAAATTGAGACATGGAGAAAGTGACTTGCCCAGGGTAACACAGTTGGTAACACTCTGAAATAGGACTTGAAATCAGTTCTACACTCCAGGACCAGGGCTCTTACCCACTATGCTGTGTAGTTGCCTTTAGGATTGATAAGCCTAATAGATGAGAGGCAGTAATGGGAAAAAGATTTGGGATTGGACCCATGGGACCTATCTTCAAGTTCAGGTTCTGCCATGCAATCTTTGTGTAACTTTACAAGAGCCGCCTAACTGCTGTGTTTCTTTATCTTCACAACGAGGAAGTTGGTCTAGATGACCTCTGAGGTCTCTTCCTAGGATAAATCTAAAACAACTAAATAAATGGAAAAAGAATTTATTTTTTCAACAAAATCTATTAAGAAGACTGGATAATAATTTAATGATTAACAGAGACAGTATGTATTCTATATACTGTAATAATTTCCAAATGGATCAATGATCTAAATATTTTCTCTTAAATCATACTGTGCAACAGTTAAAAGTAAATAGAGGGTTCATTTTTCTAAGACTCAGGACAGGAAAACTATGGACAGAAAAACAATTCTGAATAAAATGTGTCTTAAAGGCAATTGTGAGGTCAGGTCACCAAAAAGATCAAGGATTAGACATTTTCTCTGACCTCTCAAACATTTCCAAAATAGAAATTATGCATCACAAATAAAGTAATTTCCCATGTCTCCACCGTCTCCCAAAAAAAGGTAAAAACCAAAAAAATAAATAAATAAATAAAAGTCCAAGAGCTGACACCTACCCTGAGCTCACTCAGCACCCTTCCCCATGGTCCATTCTGCTGCCAACAGTGAGTCTACACTAGCCATCCCCACGATCCAACACAGAGTCTCACCACAAAACACAACCTGGAGGAGGAGATCCTACCTCCAGGATGTGAAGCTTTGCTCTAGCTTGAGAGGCAGCCAGTGTTGGGCATTGTTCTAGGCTACAGGAGCCTCCTGGGGCCCGACAGATTCTAACCTCCATTACCAAGTCTGTGGTGGTGGTAGCTATTGTTGGCCTGTGTTTTATCATCTTGGAAAATCCTGCTGAACAGGCTGGCAGGAAAGAATAAAGGTGAGTGGAGTCTCTGGACTCTAGGAGCCTACTTTTGGAGGACATTATGCCATAGGTTACAGTTGCTACCAGGCATGTCTGAGACTGACTAAAAGCTTAAAAATTGGTCCCTGATTTTCTATTGCCTTGTAATCAATCAAAAAACACTTATAAACTGCCTACTATGTGCTAGAAACTATGCCACATGCTGTGCTTGTAACTGATCTGCGATTCCTGCAATGTAGAGACTTTCTCTTCCCAAGTAAATAAGTAATTTCTCTATTATTTCAGGTCTTAGAAGGTTTCTTGAGGGTTTGGAGGGAGAAGTACACAGGAATTTAATGACTTGCCCAGGATCACCTAACTGATATGTATGTGTCCACGGTTCTTTTAGAAGCCATTGCCTCCTTGCCCTACTAACCCTGTCATGATACTCTCCTTTGGGCT
The DNA here is from genome assembly GCF_016433145.1 of Gracilinanus agilis. Classification (NCBI taxonomy): domain Eukaryota; kingdom Metazoa; phylum Chordata; class Mammalia; order Didelphimorphia; family Didelphidae; genus Gracilinanus; species Gracilinanus agilis. The sequence continues at coordinate 39,729,639 of NC_058133.1, read as the reverse complement.
ACTATTTATTCTCTATACCCAGATTTCTGAACTTGGTCTAAGGCTTTTGAAGCATTGAATGTGGCTGACTGTGTTCAGAAAGGTGACATCTCCATACAAGCCTACAGGTCTCGTCGATCTTCTTTACTACCTTTACCATTAATCTTACCACATAAATCTAATTTCACATTGTTCTGGTTGAACTTAATGCATGCATTCCTCTGTCCCTAGCAATGGGATTGTGGATAAAGGAGGATTGTGTACCAGGAAGATCTGAATTTGAAATTCACCTCAGCTACTTCCTGGCTATGTGATCCAGGGCTAGTAATTAACCTTTCTCAGTCTGTTTCCTCCTCTGTGAAACAGAAATAAAAGTAACATCAACTTCTACTCTGAAGACAGAATGAGGTAGCCCATGTAAAATGTACTATATAAATGCCATTATTCTTGTTATTATTCTTTCCCTAATGAAGAGCTTCCCATCTTCTCATTTTAGGACCTCTGAGTTTGGCTGCTGTGGCTTTTGGGCTTCCTGCCTCCATTGGGTGTTTACATCTCATCCTTCTCTTGCAGGCTTCTCCCCTTGCTCTACCATTCAGTCTCACGCAAAGGGCATCTGGATGTGATGTGTTGATCACCTCACAAAACCTGGCCCTATCTTAGTTCTGCTTGAATCTGAGGGTCTTGGAGATGTGGAAAAGGTAAATGAAAACAATGACATTATGCTCACCCAATTTCCCTCCCAAGCCTATGTGGGTACAAGAACATATTGCCCAGGGATGCTCTGTGCAGTGCATCTGTGAGATAATTGTTATAAAAAGGTAAATAATTATAATCTGAGTAGGGTCAATGAATGCAATTTGGATGTGAGGAAGGATAAATAGGGATATGAGGGGATTATAAGGTGATTGGAGGAGGAATGAAGATAAGGGAATGTATATATGAGATAAAGGAAATGGGTATGTAAGAGAGGGCAGCTCAAACAGGTGTATTCCCAGAGGCTTGAGACAGAGGGTACAGGGAAGAAACTAGGTCCAGTAAGAAAATTTAGTTTTTTCCTGGAGGGTTTCTCTGGTTTGTTTCAAAATCTCTTGAGGGAGGAGTCGAGAGGGCCCCTCCCTGCCAGTCAAACTGATGGCTGGACTTGAGGTATGTACTTCCTGCCAAGATGGATGCCCCCAATTCTTTCAAGAAATAAAGAAAAATGATTCCTTCCCCTTGAACCCTTGTCTTAATTTATGGCACAATAATTCACCAGAGGGTTTGAATAGGTAACAACGGGATTTATTAATACCAGGGGTAGTCGGAAGGGGAGAGAGGTTCAGGGTTTTCTAACTGCTGCTAGGAAGAAGGTGATGGTGGGCGATGGGTAACAGAGAGGTTCAGACAGAGAGAGTCTGGCTCTCCCAGTCAGGAAGATTTGACTGCCTTTTAAGTAAAGTCTCTATCAAATCATTTAAACTAGGGGTAACTTATTTGAGGATACTCTACTAGCCTATAGAAACTAAACCCACAATGTCTGAACACCAAGCCCTCCCTTCCACCAGGACCCAAAGGAAATTCAGGGAAGGTAAGGGATGGAGATGGGAGATCAGGGAGAGGTCCAGAGAAATGAGATAGGTCCAAATTTCCCCAAAACAAAATAAGCACAGGCCAAGGCTGAAGCAATTAGGCCAAAGCAAAAGCCTCCAGCCACAGCAAAAGCCAGAAGGCAAAAGCCCTGTCAGTTGGAACTTCACCTCTATTTATAGCTTTAAGTTCTGACTTTCTGAAGATTCTAAGATGTTTAACTGACTTTTTGTGACCATTAGAAATTACAGAAGCAAAATGTTTCTGCTAGCCACCTTGCATTACAGATCTGCTCATATGTTTTTTGGAAAATTTGCACCTTGCAACATTTTCTGGTTGCTAAGATGTAAGGGGTTACTACTCTTATTCTAAACTAAATTATAACTATGATCTTATCCCTATCTAAGTTTTCTAAAATAATAAAAAGGTTGCTTACTCCTAAACTATGCTAAGACTAGTCTAAGTTAAAACTAAGATGGGTTGTGGGAAAGGCATAGGAAAGTAATGGGGTTTCAGTTTTGCAAAATTTTAAACAGAAAGGAAAAGCAGATTAAATGCAAACATTCACAAACAGTCTTAAAGTTAACATTTACTAACTAAAACAAAGTAATAAATTCTATCTATGTACTTATCTAATTTCATGAACTAGCAACAAAAGTATCAATTAAGAAAAATTTTGCAATCTAAATTTCCAAATTCTAATTCATCTTCCTAAAGTTAGTATATGGATATGTTAGTACACTTATGTCTATGTTAGAAATGTTAGTAAGAATAAGGAAGACTAATATTCTTTGTAAGTCTTTCGGTTAAACTATAGACTTAAGCTATGTACAATATTTACAAAGAAAGTTTAGAAAATTCTGTCCCTGTTCTAACTTATCAAGCTAACTAACTGTCCCTGTGTGTTAGTAAAACTTATTGCTAAGGAATAGTAAGCAAACATTTACATATTCACATTATTTACAAGGAACGTCAGGTGATTTGAGTACAAGGTGCCTGAATCAAAATAAGAGGAAAATTCTGTGCTAAGGCAGACAAACTTCTCTCTTAAGTGTAAGTTTATGTTTCACATGTAGATGTGAAGTCAGAAAATGTTCTATGTGTTGTCTAGTGTGACCTTTCTGTGTAATGAAGTGTTACATACTTACTCCACTGGAATTCTTCTGCAAAGTGTATGTACTGTGTGGATAGAATCTAAAGTGTTGGATGCAGTGAGAATTCTGTTGGGTGTAAGTTATGTTTTTCAAATGCATGTTTCCAACGTTGTTCCAATGCTCCTCTTCACAGTGTGGTTTGTTGTCCCATACACCGATTGTATTTGATCACAGATGTCTTTTGTAGTCCTCAGGTTTGCTGTCCTTGTGATGATCTGCAAAGTCAGCAACACTTCACTTGTGTCGTTTGATGTTACTCACATGCTTGTCAACTTGCACTTGAACTGATGTTCTGGTGTGTTGACTTGTGTCAAAATGTCTATGAAACGTGATTAATCTTTTCTTCTTTTTTTGTCATTGTTTAATAAAGATGATTACAGGTAACAAGAGTTTGTGATAAAGTCTTTTGTGCTTTCATTTATTTGTCAATGACAATATCTAGGTCTTGGATTAATTGCAAATCAAATGTTGTGTCTTCTTCTGCTGTTGATTCTTTTTCATTGTCATAATGGTTTACAGGTGATTCTTTTAAGATGTAATTGGGATGGGATAATCATTTGGGTATAAAATTTGGTGTAATAAATGTGGTTCTTGGTCTAATTGTGGTTCTGATTCATGCTCTGATTGTTGTTCTAATTGCTGCTCTGGTTCTATGGTCTCATGTATAGGCTGTGGACTTTCTAAGGATTTATTTGATTGATTGGTTGGTGCTAATTTATCTTTGTGCTGTATAATGACTGGGTCTTGTGGTTGTTGTTGGGGCATGTCTTTTGCTGGCTTGACATGGGTAACATGGAACCAAGGATCAATTCTAAATAATCTACTTTTTTTTTTTTTACAAATTGAACTTATTATCGATCCAGTATTGCATGTGGTCATTTGTATTTAAACTAGAACTTCCTTTAGCACCATCAGGCAAGTCAAGTTCAGAATCAGAAATACAGAAAGCAGGCTTAAAGAGCAATCTCTCTTTGTCATCGAGAGCTGGAGAGTCATCATAAGTTGTGCAAACTTCATGTTGTCTTTTGTTAAGGGCCGCAGAAATGGAGGCTTGATTTGATTCACCATCCACTCTGACATCTAAAGAACTGTCAAGCCTCAAATCAGAAGTTTTCCCTTTAGTTGTATCCGGGAATGTTTGGTAGATAGTTTGTGTTCCCTTCAATACCTCAGGTATGACTACTGACTTAAAAGCTGACTGATGTTCCCTATTTTGCCCTGAAGTTTGTGTTATTGAAGTCAGATGTGTTTTATCTTCAATCACTGACCAAGCTTCATTATTGTTGTTATTAGTCACACTGGTTACTGGGGATAACAACTGCTCCGTTTGCCTTCCCCATGCTTTTGGTTGGAATTCTTCAGCTAAGGGGTTGAGAAAGGTGGATGTGGAATTTCATAAACAGCTGCTATCATCCTGCAACTCAGTGGGTTGTGCTTTTAAATCTAAGTTTTTGCCAACATACTGATTTGTTTCCTCTCTAACCTCTTTCTGTGACTTTGTGTCTGAAGCAAATGAATGGTATAGAATTCTGACATTTAACTCCCCTGAGGTTACTGAATGCATTCTTTTCTGGATACATTGTAAATCCTCACCATAATGTTCTTTATCCAAGTTGCCCCTTTGTTTTATACTTCGAATAAAGAGAGGAGTTCGAGGTTTTGATGACTTTGAATAAGATTGCAAGCTTTTGGAAGTGCCTCTACGATCCTTATGCTTCTCATTCAATATTTTTGTGATGGAATGAGAAAGCTGATCCCTTATATAGTTATCCTCACTATCGCCATATATTTCTCTGTGCATCTGCATTATTTCTTCCATTTTAGATTATCTACCACAGATATATCTTGATATTCTGTGTAGCTTGCTTTAGACACCTGTTTTGTTTTGCCCACTTTTTCAATATTATTTTTCTCACTCAAGCTACACACTCTCACACCCAAACTATAATGATTAGATCTTTTTGAATTAAGAACCTGATTCATAGTGATTTTGGCTTTGTTCCCATCTGTCTGTACCTTTCCATTTCTTCTTGGGATGGGGATTGGCTAAATTTCTTGCATGCATGGCTACAGCATGAACCATCATGTTTGTTTTCCTCACTTCTCTTTGTATCATTATTGTTTTTGGGCCATTTTGTGTTGTAATAGGTCCTTCTAGTACCTCTGTCTCTTTGATTATAATTGTCATTTTTGGAAAAATCAATTTGTTGTCTAAATCTACAAAATTTTAAAATATGACCTGGACGTCCACAAAGAAAGCACCATGGGGAAAATTATTTTGGTCTTTGGGTGTTAATTGTAGGTTACCTGTATTGATTTTGGCTCCTACTAGTTTGGAGGGCAAATTTTTTTATTTCCACCAATTATTTTTCTCTTTTGGTGTGTTTCAATTGCCTTCTCAAATCAGCTATGATTTCATCCTTGTCTGATTCAGTTTGTCTTGCTATCCTTGCTTCCTTTTGCTTTGAATCATGGATGTAGGAAGCATGCTATCTTACATTCTCCAGTGGCAGTGATTTCCACTGTGGACAATTTTGCCTAAAGTAATTTTGGATTGGGATTGATGTTCCCTTTACAAACTGCCTACGGATATGTTCTAAGGTATCCTGGGCATGTGTATCACGTAATCACAGGATTGTCTTGGCTGCCTCTATTACTCTATCAAGGAAACTACTAGGATGTTCCTCTTCTCCCTGTCTTAATTTCTCAAATTTTTGCCACGAATTTGATCTTTTTGCATGGGTTCTCATAGCTTCTAACAGATCAGTTCTACATTGGATCAGGTACCTAAGATTTGCATATTGGGTAAAATCTAAGTCCTGGTGGACCAATGGCCAAAATTCTAAATTCGGTTTCATTCTTGTTTTGTTGAGGAATTTTTCCTTTTCTGAGGAAGAGTAAAATTCCCCTAAAAGAATTTCAACGTCATTGAAACTGGGATTAAATAGTGTGAACACCCTCTTTAATTCTCTTATACTTTTGAAAGGTTTTTCCAAAAATTTTGGAAAACATCTCTTCAGCACTTCCATGTCACTTGGGGTGAATGCTTTATATGTTTTCACATGTACCACCCCTTCACCAGGCTACACAATTGTTCTATCTATGATTGTTAAACATGAGAACATGGAATTTGCAGGTGTTTGGTTGTTATTGGGCTTTGATTTTTCATTACATGGTCAAGCTGAAATGAGTCCCTGGGCTGAGGCTGGGGCTCTAGGGAATCTGGGATCACTTTAAGGAAGGAGGCCAAGCCATATTAACTGTAAAGATCTATAACAGGGTCCTCCTACTTTCATCATACCAAAAACTTCTTGAATGATTCTGGAAATTGATGGGCCAAAAGAGAAAGTTGACCAAAATGCCCAAGATGAGGCTGACATTAAGTCAAAGATCAAATAGATTGCTTATGAATCCCATTTTCTGCAGGAGGGTTCCATTTCTTTATATATATATACACATTTAAATTCAATTAAGTAGAAAATCTTTAACTTATATTTTCTAACATTTTGTGATCCAAATTCTCTCCCTTCCTTCATCTTCTCCCCCTTCCCTCAGATAATAAGTAATCTGATATACATTATACATTTCCTATCACTCAATGTATATTTCATATTGATCATATTGTCAAGGAAGACATATGTTGCACATACAAGAAGAAACTCATGAAGGAAATAAAGTGAAAATGGTATGCTTTTATCTGCATTCAGAATCTTTCACTTCCTTCTATCAGGGTAGAAAACATTTCTCATCATGAGTCTCAGCAAGAAGTTGTCTTGGATCTTTGCATTGCTGATAATGGTTAAGTCATTCAAAATTAATCATCATACAATATTATTACTGTATACAATGTTCTCTCCATTCTGCTCACTTTGCTCTGCATCAGTTTATACAACACTTTCCAAGTTTTTCTGAAATTCCTATTTATTTCTTATGACACAGTAGTATTCCATTACAATCATATACTACAACTTGTTTAGCCTCTGTTTCCAATTCTTTACTATATGGCTTCTCTTGGTTTTTTCATCAATACAGTCAATAAATCTGATAGTTTTTCTTATATTTAACCATCTCTACATTGTAGCTATATGAAGTTATGATAAAAATTCTCTGTATACTGTATATAGACAGACTTGACCTGAGTCTAGGTCAGAGACAAGTCTTCCAGATGAAGTCATGCAGGACCTGGGCCAGCCTTTTCCTGGAGACAGGGAGTCACCTCTGGCATCCTGTCATTGAATGCATGCACAGCCAGTCAAAGGAGGGGGCTAATATCAACCAAGAATGGGTTTTCAAACAGAATAAAGGAGTATGATTTATTTTAAATTCATACAATCCTCCCTCTGATTCTTTGGGAGATTAAAATACTAGTCTCCCCAATGAGTCATCCCATGGCTGATGTCTATACATTTCAAGATTATATAACCTGTGTGCATAAGGGCACAGAGATACATTTCTTGGAGAGTCTAACTATAATTTGAATATTCCTTAACATATAAAATAATTATTGATAGGCACATTGATAAGGAGCTATTAGGAGGCATGCCCATTTTGGCATAAGAGTTTTACAATCTGGATAAAATAACAGCATTTGGGAAGAACAAAAGTGGATGGAGGGCTCAGTCCCCCAAGTTTCAGTTCATTATATCCAAAGGCTCACTCAGTCTTATGATGTAGTGTTTGATTTCTGTGAATATCCCCTATTGCCATCATCTTTTTAGTCCATTTGGAATCATGATGGTCCTTACAGTATCTACTCCAGGGGATTTGCTTTCCTGGTCCAGATCATTGACAATATCTTTTCCTAAAATTGCGTTTTAAAAAATCATAAAATAGACTTTTATGATAATTTTACAATCCCCCCTCAGGAGGATGATACTGCCCAGGATCTAATCCTAACATAACCTGGGAGGAACACAAAATAATAATGAGAACACTGATTATTCTCTGTTGTCTTTACCTAAAAGACATATGTTCTTACTCATGATATAACATCTTAGGGAAAAGACAAAAAAGTATTAATAAGACTTTGATTAGCTTGTTTACCCTGGTTTCTTGCCCAATGGGGAAATTATTGATATAGATGGGAAGAGAAATTGTCTGCACTGAAGGCATTCTGGGTCAGTCACATACACAGAGCACAGAAATAAGCTGATTTCCTAGAATCCAACCAGCTTTAGTTTCAGTCTGCTCAGAGTTGGCAAAAAGTCCAGTTAGTTGTAAACTGTCCTTAACTTGAACTCAAAAAGTCTTTCTCTCTGGAGGGAATGGGGCCCTCGACAGGCATTCTGATGAAGACACCAAGGGTGAAGAGAGTATTTGGATGTGATCCAGATCATGGCCAAGGAAGAATTTCAAGCACTTTGCCTGTTTTTTTAACAAGACGGCTGGGGCTGATTCTAAACTGTTAGCACTCTGACAAAAAGACAGAATAGGGGCAAAGGCAAACAAAGAAAGCTGCCAGATAGTCACTGCTGGGACCAGTATTAAGAAGCATTATATGGAGTCAGTCCTTGTGAACTTAAATAAAACCCAACCCTAGGAAATGACAAAGAAAAAGGAAACCTCCATATCTCAAGTGCATGCCTTCATCTTCATCACAGCTGCCATTTATTTCAGTTTCCAAAACATTTTATTTAGATTATCACATTTGATCCTCACCACATCCCTGTGAACAAGGTAGTCTTGTTATCCCCACTTGATAGATGGGGAAAGTAAAGCTGAGGGAGGCTAAATGACTGGCATTGGGTCACACAGGTAGTACGTTACAACCGAGTTATGAGCAAGGATTATCTTGGATGTCCCAGACCTATGTACACACTAGGTGCTCAATAAATATTTATCCTCAATCCCCTATAGGAGAGGAGATTTTACCTTTGAAACAGAGATTTTAAAAAGAGGGGAAACTTTGCTTCCTCACAATCCAATATTATATAAACTTTACACTGTCTTCAGAAGTCTGATGATAGAAAATCAATAGGAAGCCACAGGAGTGCCTGAGCTTCTGATGCAGGATTTTAACTCAGGTCTTCTTGTTTCCAAGCTGGGAACTCGCCAATCCCTTTGCCACCTTAGATGCTTTAAAAATTAAGTAATCAAATAATTGGAATAAATTAAATAAGATTAAAAGCTAAATATTCTTCAGTGCTATGATAATTATGACCATTCTAATAGCTAGCATTAGTTCACAAAATGTAGAAAATATGTTCTCCCATTTGGTCCTCATAAGATGCCTGGAAAGTAGTTGCTATTACTAAAACACCTTTACAAAGGAGGAAATTGAGGCTGAGAGAAAGTGACTTGCCCAGGGTCACACAGTTGGTAACACTCTGAAGTAGAACATGAAATCATTTTTTCCATACTCTAAGACCAGGGCTCTTACCCACTATGCTTTATAGTTGCCTTTAGGATAGATAAGTCTAATAGATGAGAAGCAGTAATGGGTTTGGACCCATAGGACCTGAATTCAAACCCAGATTTTACCATGCAATCTTTATGTGACTTTACAAGAGCCACCTAACTGTTCTGTTTCTTTATCTTCACAATGAGGAGGTTGGTCTAGATGACCTCTGAGGTCTCTTCCTGGGACAAATCCACAACAATAACAAAATCTATGGAAAAAGAATTTATTTTTCAACAAAATCTCTTAAGAAGACTGGATAATAATTTGATGATTAACAGAGACAGTATCCATTCTACCTGCTGTAATAATTTCCAAATGGATCAATGATCTAAATATTTTTCTCTTAAATCATACTGTACAACAATTAATAGTAAATAGAGTGTTCGATTTTTCTAAGACTCAGGACAGGAAAACTATGGACAGGAAAACAATTCTGAATGAAATGTGTCTTAAAGGCAATTGTGAGGTCAGGTCAACAACAAGATCAAGGATTAGACATTTTCTCTGACCTCTCAAACATTTCCAAAACAGAAATTATGCATCACAGATGAATTTCCCATGTCTCCACTGTCTCCCAAAAAAAGGTAAAAACAAACAAAACAAAATAAAAGTCCATGATTTGACACCTACCCTGAGCTCACTCAGCACCCTTCCCCATGGTCCATACTGCTGCCAACAGTGAGTCTACACAAGCCATCCCCACATCCCAACATACAGTCTCACCACAAAACACAACCCACACTCCAGACTCTCTTCACTCCTTTCAACACCATGGAGATCCTGGCTTCAGGATATGGAGTTTTGCTCAGGCAGCCATTGCTGGTTGGCCTTCTTTTTTAAAGCCATTTTTAAAAATGTAACTTCACCATCCCAGAATAAGGTCAACTGTGTGTCTCCAGGTCCTAAAGGTACTCTGAGCCATTCTGATATGGTTTCTCTATAGCTAGTCACTGGTGACTAGTACTCCAATTCCATCAAACCCATTTTTATAATTAGATTTGAAAAATGTTTATTTATATCAAAGATATGGTGGACAATGTGACAGTAAAGGAAAATAATAAACATTGGAGGGATGTGACAAAATTGGGACACTAATGCATTGGTGGTGAAGTTGTGAACTGATCCAACCATTCTTGAAGGCAATTTGGAATTATGCCAAGGGCTTTAAAGAATGCCTGTCCTTTGATCCAGCAATACCACTACTGGGTTTGTATCCCAAAAAGATTTATAAAATGAGAAAGGATCAGACATTTTCTCTGACCTCTCAAAATCTTCAAAATAGAAAATATGCATCACAGATAAAGTAATTTCCCATGTCTCCATGGTCTCCCAAAAAAGGTAAAAATAAACAAAATAAAACAAAAGTCCATGAGTCCAAATTCTGTTTTGTACAAAAATATTCATAAGCATACTTTTTGTGGTGGCAAAAAATTGGAAAATGTGGTTGTGAACCTCAATTGAGGAATTGCGGAACAAATTGTCATATATGATGGTGAGGGAATACTATTTTGCTATAAGGAATGATGATCAACTGCTTGATTTCTATAAGAACTAGAAAGACCTGCATGAAATGATGCAGAGTGAAATAAGCAGAACCAGGAGAATATTATACACAGTAACTACAATATTGTGGGACAATCAAATGTGATTCACTCTGCTACTAAAAGCAATGCAATGATCCAGAATGATGCTGAGGGACTTATGAGAAAGAATGCTATCCACATCTGGAGAAAAAATGGTGGGTGTAAAAATCTGGAAGAAAACATGATTTTTCACTTGTTTATATGGTGTTATATTAAAAGGAGGTACTACTATCTATTGGATGTATATGAAGATGGTGTACAGAGAGAGGATAGGATGACACTTCTCCTTTATAACTATTGCCCAGGCAGGATCCTTTAGGTCAATGTATGTTATTCCCTTCAAGCCCCACCTGGGGTTAATTGATATTAATTATTGGGCTCTTCAGCTGAGGTAACGGTAATCTGACTGCGTGACTCCCTTCCCAAATAAGCTTTGGAAACCAATTCAGGAAGGTACTTTAAACTTTGAATATATTTGGCACGGAAGGATAATGGTGTGGAATAGAGGAAATGGGAGACCTACTTTAAGTTGATACTAATGAATCTCTAACTGCAGGCAAATGAAGGAATCAAGATGATAGCTTCTCTCTGGTACAGCCTGGCCAGGGCTACACCAGAACAGGCAAACTGCTGTAAAACTTTGTTTCTTTTTCAGTAGATGGTAAGCCTAATCAGTTGAAATATCCACCCTTTATCCACCCTCTTCTTCTCCTGCCCACTTCCCGGATCCCTCCTGGGCCCTGGAAAACCTAGATGACTAAGATGATTTACTTCTTAATATCTAGAGGCAGTAGAAACAGTGGTATGATACAGATTGATGAAAGTACAGGAAACACAGGAGGAGCTTGCAGTGTTGAGTTTGCAAGTCTCTATTTTCCCCAAAGGCCAGGATCCACACTGATCTCCAGCCTCAGGGACAGATAAAGACCCAAGAACCTCTGCCAGGGTCCTCTCCTGAGTCTGCATGCCTCTCTGGGAACATTCTGACATCCAACTGATCTATCTGTCAATCATCGAGTGAACTTCAAGCTCCCAGAGATTCAATATAACAATGGGTATATGATTTGGGGTTTTGGTTTTTAAAAGATTACTGTACTATTACAAAAATGAATGATATGGAAATAGGATATAAGTGATAATATATGTATAACCCAGTGAAACTGCTTATGAACTCTGGGAGGGAAGGGGGAAAAGGGGAGGAAGATAAGAAAAATCATGTAACCATGGGGAAAAATTAATTTTTTAACAATTTAAAAAGATATGGCAGAAAGAGAAACAGAAATAAAAATATTCCTCTTCAGGACCACAATCTCTCCTATGTCACCTTAATCATTGAAGAGTAGACTCAGATGTCAAATAATTTATACAAAGCATTGGTCCTACCAATGTCATGACCAAATATGGCAAGGTTGAAAGATGAGCCCTTATCTCAACTTTGCTGAGCTGTGCCCTGAAAATCACTTCTAATTCCTAACAGTCTCAAATAATATAATCTACAAAATCAGGGGAATGGAGAACAAACTGAATTGTTCTGCCACTTTGAATGGATAACAAATATAAACACAAAGACAAACTGAACCTATCAATCAACCAACCAGTATTTATTATCTACCACATATTGAGCAGCTTAGTGGTACAGTGGATAGAGCATGTTAAAATCATTATCTGGGATGAGTTGGATGCCACCTTGACTGACCAGGGATGGCAGTTGAGAGTTTGGAATGTTCCCAAATGCCATGATCCAGGGGCAAACCTTAGTTGCAGTTGAGAGATTGAGAACGTTCCCAAAACTTATGGAAAGCAATGTATTCAAACCCCACACTCTCCTAGAAAAACTATCCCAAGCCTTTGACCTTAGCATAAGATAAGCATAGATAGACTAGGACATTAGTGAAGATAGGATTTATTATTTGGGGAAGGATAGTTAGAGCAATAGGAATTCATAAGTTTAGTTAAGCATAGAGTAGAAATCCAACAATGAAGAAGATCAGCAGGAAATTTACAGGTTGAAATTTCCATAAAACAAAATGGCATTTATGCTAAAATCATTATCTGGGATAAGTTGGATGCCACCTTGACTGACAGGGATGGCAGTTGAGAGTTTGGAATGTTCCCAGATGCCATGAGCCAGGGGCAAACATTAGTTGCTATCCTATAAATACCCTCTAAGAACTACAGTTGAGAAGTCTCAGAACTCAGAGCTGGGACTTGAGCAAACATTTTTGGATCAAGAACTGGGAGAGGGAGGTGAAGGGTGGTTGAAGAGTAGAAGAAGAGGATAGGCCTGAACCTAAACCTATATCCTGTGCTTGACTGAGAGAGCTAGAGAACCATCAATATCATTTGTAGTAGAGCTGAGAGAATACACAAATCATCAATCCATATCTACATCAATAGCCTTCCCTATTCTCTGGCTTGGATGTGGCCAATAGGGTTTCTAACCCCAAACCTAGTACCTTGTTATCCTTTCCCCATCAAGAGATAATACAGTGATTTAACAGAAAGTACCTTCCTGAGTGGTTCTTCTATCACAACCCTTAGGAAGGGAGGATCAATTACCCAGTCAGATATCAATCCTTTCCAAAGCCAATCAATAGCCTATTAACAATTAATGCAATCTCAGCTCGGGCCAAGAGAGGTTAACCATCCACCTAACCTCTCAAGGGGTCCCAACCTGGGCAACTGTTAGAAAGAAGTCAGTGACAAGTTTAACCAAACAAACCTGTCAGAGAGAAGAGGGATAAATTACAGCCACAGCTAGTTTGAGAGGAGTGGGTGTTCCTCCTTCACCAACTGCAGTTGGCTTAGGTCTTGGGGCTCTAATCCCTCCTTCATCCATACTATCCCTAAGATCCACATACCAGCCATCTTGTAATATCTAGAAGGAAAATCTATAGGGAATAGTAATAATAAGAGAGGAGACAGAGAAAGAAAGAAACAAAGATCTGATCTCAGATCAGAGATCAGATCATAGACATACTACATTCACATACATATCTCAATCATCATCATTCTCTATTCTTTTTAACAATCACTGGGCTTGGAATTAGGAAAACCTGAGTTCAAATCTGGCCATAGACACTTACTAACTGTGTGACCCTGAACAAGTCTCTTAATCCTTCTTTGTCTCGGTTCCTCAAATGTAAAATAAGAACACTGGAGGAAAGAAAATGGCAAACCACTCTAGTATCTTTGCCAACAAAACCCCATGGACAAATCCATGAACCTGTGAAGTCAGACACATCTAAACAACAACTAAAACATATCAAGCACTGAGTCAAGGGGTAAAGATAAAAATGAGATTATGAAGGCTTGAGTTTAGGGGGTGATAAGTAAGAAGAGAACACATGTGACAGATATTGTAGAGTCACTAATTTCAGGCACATAACAATAAGACAAAAACTAGGTGACTTGATGGATTAAGCCTTGAATCTGGAGTCAGGAAGACATGAATTTAAAACTAATTTATGATATTTACTAGTTGTGTAAGTTTGAGCAGTGCATTTAAGAGTGTTCTGACAAAGCAGTTAGGAAGCACACAGAAGATAGAGAGCCAGACCTGGAGACAGAAGGTCCAGAGGTAGATCTGATCTCAGATACTTCCTAGCTAGTGTGACCTGGGCAAGTCACTCAACCTCAATTACCTAGTCCTTACCACTCTTCTGTCTTAGTGAAGGTAAGGGTTTAAAAAAATAGACTTTTAGTTTTTTGCCACCACAAAGAGTGCAGCTATAAATATTTTGTGCAAGTCTGTTTATCTCTGATCTCTTTGGGGTACAATCCCAGCAATGGTATGGCTAGATCAAAGGGCAGGCATTCTTTTATCTCTCTTTGGGCATAGTTCCAAATTGCCCTCCAGAATGGTTGGATCAGTTCACAACTCCACCAGCAGTGCATTAACGTCCCAATTTTACCACATCCCCTCCAACATTCACCACTCTCCCCTGCTATCATTTCAGCCAATCTGCTAGGTGTGAGGTGATACCTCAGAGTTGTTTTGATTTGCATTTCTTTAATTATTAGAGATTTAGAACACTTTCTCATGTGCTTATTGATAGTTTTGATTTCTTTATCTGAAAATTGCCTATTCATGTCCCTTGCCCATTTATTAATTGGGGAATGGCTTGATTTTTTTATACAATTGATTTAGCTCCTTGTATATTTGAGTAATTAGACCTCTGTCAGAATTTTTTGTTATAAAGATTTTTTCCCAGTTTGTTGTTTCCCTTCTGATTTTGGTTGCATTGTTTTTCTTTGTACAAAACCTTTTTAACTTAATATAATCAAAATTATTTATTTTACATTTTGTAATTTTCTCTAACTCTTGTTTGGTTTTAAAATCTTTCCTTTCCCAGACATCTGACAAATATACTATTCTGTGTTCACCTAATTTACTTACAGTTTCCTTCTTTATATTTAAGTCTTTCACCCATTCTGAATTTATCTTGGTGTATGGTGTGAGATGTTGGTCTAAACCTAATCTCTCTCATATTGTTCTCCAATTTTCCCAGCAGTTTTTGTCAAATAGTGGATTTTTGTCCCAAAAGTTGGGCTCTTTGGGTTTATCATACACTGTCTTGCTGACGTCACTTACCCCAAGTCTATTCCACTGATCCTCCCTTCTATCTCTTAGCCAGTACTATTGCACAAAAATATTTATAGCTGTGCTCTTTGTGGTGGCAAAAAACTGGAAAGCAAGGGTATGCCCTTCAATTGAGGAATGGCTGAACAAATTGTGGTATATGTTGGTGATGGAATACTATTGTGCTAAAAGGAATAATAAACTGGAGGAATTCCATGTGAACTGGAAAGACCTCCAGGAACTGATGCAGAGTGAAAGGAGCAGAGCCAGAAGAACATTGTACACAGAGACTGATATACTATGGTAAAATCGAATGTAATGGACGTCTGTACTAGCAGCAATGCAATGACCCAAGACAATTCAGAGGGATTTATGGAAAGAAACACTACCACATTCAGAGGAAGAACTACAGGAGTAGAAACACAGAAGAAAAACAACTGCTTGGACACTTGGGTTGATGAAGACATGATTGGGGATGTAGACCTGAAAAGACCACACCCATGTAACTATCAATAATGTGTAAATAAGTCTCGACTGACCACACATATTAAAACCAGTGTAAATGCGAATTAGCTACAGTGGAGGTGGGCGGGGGGCTGAGGGGGTGAAGGGGAAAGTAAAAGCATGACTTATGTAACCATGGAAAATTTTTCTAAAAATAAAAAATTATTTTTAAAAAAATAGACTTCTGACTCGGTTTTCTGATCTATAATATGTGGATAATTATAGCACCTACCTCCCAGGATTATTGTGAGGATAAAATAGAAATATGATTTATATAATGTTGTACAAACCTTAAAATTTTATATAAATTTAGCTGTAGTTAATATAATTCCCTGGAAAAGTCAAAACATACATAGATAAGCTGATCCAGAACATAACTACAAAAGAAATATGAGATAAGGAAAGCATTAACAGCTGCAAGGTGGGGGACAAATTCTTGTAGAAAATGTTGCTCAAGCTGAGTATTGTTCAGGAATTAGGGATTAATTTCAGTTCCTGAAAATTCTAGGACAAATCAAGGAAATGGCTCATGAACACCTAGAAAAGGCAACAGTCTATTTTTTTTTTTCAACAAGGAGACAAAATGACTTCTTCAAGGGCAAATCGTACCAGACACACTTTTGTGGATACAATTGCTAAACCCATAGATGATCTCAGCTCTAGGGGTGTGATTTATTTAGATTTTAGTAAAACTTTTGATAAAGTATCTCATAATGTTCTTTTAAATATAATGGGGAGGGGTGTCTGCTAGTGGGGCAACCTGAGGTGGGGTGGAGGTGGGTCCAGAGAGGTACGGATATCTACTCAAAGTAGAAGAGGAACATTATGACTCGGAAAGCAAGGAAGTAAAGAGAGTGCAGGATAGAGAAAAGTTAATGATGAGGAGCTGGAAAGAGATGGAGGGGACTTCTTAGCATTGGCCTAAGCCGAGGAGCTTGGCTTCTACCATGCCATGTGACAGAAAAGGAGAACAGCGAGGAGAGTGATTAGGCACTAAGTTGTAGTTGCAATTCATCTTTTGCCTTTGCACGACTAGAAAGCATTGCAGAATCTGTAAGGGAAACCCAGGTACAGAGGATGAGCATCAGAGACTTGTATTCGGGGATAAGTCCACCCATCTTAGCCCTTTCAACGGCAAATCGTGCAAAATCCCCACCTGAATGCACCCTTGTGGACTATGGGGTATGTATATTGTTGTTGGTGTTATCACTTGCAATCAGGCTGTACTATGCAAGTCAAGGCAAAGGTCAGAACACAGTTTGCTAGTTCCTTGTTGACTAACCGAAGCATGGGCTCCCTACCTGTGGCACTCTCTCTTCTTGCCACCTTTCAGTCAGCTGGGGTCGTCCTGGGAGTCCCTGGGGAGATTTACCATTTTGGCACCAAGTATTGGTTCCTAGGCTGCTCCTACATAATAGGTCTGCTGGTGCCAGCCCATATCGTCATATCCATCTTCTACCGACTGAATATCTCCAGGGCCTGTGAGTACTTGGAACTTCGATTCACTAAGACCGTTCGACTGTGTGGAACTCTAACATTCATCTTTCAAATGGTGATCTATATGGGTGATGATCAGTATGCCCCAGCCTTGGCACTCAATGCAGTGACCGGCTTTGATCTGTGGGGCTCGGTGCTGGCTCTAGGCATCATCTGTACTATCTCTACTAGTCTGGATGGGCTGAAAGCAGTCATTTGGACAGATGTGTTCCAGACATTGGTCATGTTCCTGGGACTGATAGTCATTGTCATTATTGGGGCTGCCAAAGTGGGCAGCTTGGGGCGTGTTTGGGGTGTGGCTTCACAGCATGGCCATATCTCTGGGATTGACCTGAATCAAACCCATTTGTACGGTATACTTTCTGGACGCTAGCTATCTGGGGGGATATTTATGATGCTTTCCTTATATGGAGCAAACCAGGCCCAGGCGCAGCACTACCTCAGTTCCCACACCGAAAGGGCTGCTATTCTTTCCTGCTATGCAGTATTCCCCTGCCAGCAGATGACACTCTGCACTGGCTCCCTCATTGGTCTCGTCATGTTTGTCTATTACCTCGACTACCCCCTGAGTCCAGAACAAGCTCAGATCTCCTCTGACCAGATGGTCCTACACTTTGTGATAGACATCCTGGGGGGGCTTCCGGGCTTGCCTGGGCTCTTTGTTGCCTGTCTCTTCATTGGTTCTCTCAGCACAATCTCCTCAGCTTTTAATTCACTTGCAACAGTCACAATAGAAGATCTGATCTGGCCCCACTTCCCTGAAATCTCAGAGGAGCGGGCCACCTTGATTTCCAAAGACCTTGCTGTAGCCTATGGTCTGATATGTCTGGGAATAGCCTACATCTCCTCCTTAATGGGGCCTGTGCTGCAGGCAGCAATAAGCATCTTTGGGATGATTGGGGGACCTCTGCTTGGACTATTCTGTCTTGGCATTTTCTTTCCTTGTGCCAATTCAACTAGTGCAGTGTTAGGTCTTCTGGCTGGACTCATCATGGCCTTCTGGATTGGCATTGGGAATATAGTGAGCAACATGACCTCAAAGACAATGGTTCCACCACCCAACAGCACTGGCTTCCCCTCTTATAGAAACACGACAATTGTCACTGTGACCACACTGATGCCCTTCATAGTATACCATCCCACAGGAATACAACAGTTCTATAACCTGTCCCATTTATGGTATAGTGCACATAGTTCCACCACAGTCATCATCATGGGACTGCTTGTCAGTCTTTCTCACTGGTGGAACGAGGGGCCAGCCCCCAAAACCCTCAGACAATTTATCCAGTGTTGCCATGACTATTTGCCCTCCTGCCCATCTCCTGTCCGAACCACTTGCCCTGTCAGGGTTATAACCAAGACCTCTCCTATGAGATAGATACAGTACCAGAGAAGATGAGTAATGGAATGCTGACTAGCTGTGGGGAAGAGGAAGTGGTGGTAATGCCTGAGCAAGGCCACATCCAAGGGGACCATGGTCATGCCTTCATACTGCAAGAGACATCACTGTGACATGGAAGAAGAACAGAATCCACTGTCTCTGATTCACCCTCTACTCATGAGGCAAACACATCAACCCCTCTCTCCTGCAGACCAAGAGCACTCCTGTATCCATTCCAGTGGGGATGTCTGAGTGCCAAAGGACCATCTTACCACATGATGCACCCTACAGGATAGCTGGCACCATGATTTCCAGTCATTGGCCATCTTGTTATTTTTCATTATTGTTGGCCCTTCTTCATGTCCTTAGCATAAAATCATCTAAAATATAAGAGGAGCCAATACAGTGTCCCCAGGGAAGGAGGCCTTCTTCAGGGAGATTAAAAGAGAACTTTTTGGAGACTGGTTTAACCTAAGACTCTATCCCCGCCCCCAACACAGGACCTTGGTGTCAAGTTGCTAATGACCTAGCCCCAACTTCAACATAGTCTGCACAAGACAGAGAGTTCTCCAGAGGTCAAGAGAAGCCATGGTCTCCAGGAACTCCCACTAGTGGAAGATTTTCCTGTTTTGCTAAAGGGTTTAGTAGGCCCCATTGGACTGATAGGGAAAGTTTCTATCACACTCTACAGGAATGAGTAGAGATAGGGCAGGCTCTGACCATCAGAAGCAAAAGCAAAGTGCACTGACCAGGCTGGTGGATACCTCCTTCCCTCTGATTTGGGGCTTATACCTCTTGTTTCCTGATTGATCAACTTTTCTACTATCCTAACTGAATGTTCTGCCTCTTTTGGAGGCTTCTTCACATACCCATTTGCCCTGGGGAATACAGTTCTTTTAAGTGGAAAAAAATAATAAATAAATATGATAGGGAGATATGGAATGAACAATAATAGAATCAGATGAGTTGACAGCTGCTTGCATACTCAGTCTCAGAGAGTAGTTGTTAATGTTTCACAGTCAACATGGCAAAAGAACACAATTAAAGTAAAGTAGGGATACAGATCCTCAGTAATTTTGTTTTGTTTCCATTTATGTTATTTTAGTCATTGTGTAAATCATTCTTGCCATTCTGTTTATATAACTCTAGATAAGTTTATATGTCTTCCCATGTTTTTATGAACTTGTCAAATTCATTTTTCAATCATAGTACCATTCAAATACATTTATATGCCAGGAATCTCTTTAGCCATTTCAATAGTAGTTTTTTGCAGTTCTTTGAAATCACACACACACACATACATAAATACACACACACACACACACACACACACTCTGTTTTGAATAATAGAAGGGAAATGAGAAATATCTCATTTTAGTCATACAATAACCTAGCAAGGAATATGCTATTATTATCTATATTTCACAGATGAGGAAACTGAGACAGACAAAGGTGGTGAGATTTTCCCATAGTCACATGTACCTGTGGTACTAGGTTTCTGAAGCAGGATTTGAAGTCAGATGTTCCTGACTCAGGGTCTAGTACTCTACATACTACATCACCTAGCTGCCTCTAAGGAAGGTTAGTAATGTCTCACCAAAGGAGGCAAAAAAAAAAAAAAGAACAACTGAAAAAACAAATATAAAAAAGTGAAGGACAACTTGGAATGACAAAAGCAAATAAATAAATGAATGATTAAAACCAAAAGAAAATATTATCATCATAAAAGAAGAACTTATTGTTTTGAAGACCAATTTTGGATAGATAACTTAAGGATTATAAATCTCTCAGAAGAAGATAAGTCAAAAACTATGAATATCACAATGCAAGGGATAATAAAAGAAGCATGACTAGAACTTGAGAAACCAGAAAAGAAAGTGCTAATCAAAAGAAGCCACATATCACTTACAGGAAAGAAAAAATGCTGCCAATACCAAGACACATAATGGTTAAACTATGGAGGGAATGGAATAATTTGTTCCAAAGGTCAAAAGAGCTGAAGATGTAACCTAAACTGACTAACCTGAGCTTAACCATTAATGAAAATAGATGGTCCTTCAATTAAAAGAATGTCAGGCATTCCAAGAAAACAAAACCAAAAACAAAATCTGAACAAATTATTTATTTCTCAAATGCTCAGACATAGATACATAAGACAGCAATGAAGGAACACAACTAGAAAATGACAACAAAGAGATGATTAAGAGATTTCTCTCTGAAAATAAACAAGGAGAAAAGAGTTAGATAAAAAGAAGTGATAGTGAAAAAACAGACTTGAAACATCATAGACTAAACTTAATAACACTTCAGAGAATTTCTTAGAGGCACCATTTATCCTGCCTGAGGAAAAGTAGAATCAGAACTCAGTCACACCAAATGCCTTTCCAATGTCGTCTGAATAATGTTCTGGGTGATTCTTTCAAGGCATTAATTTTCCAGGCCTTATTGTCATGGCAACAATGGTAAGATTTGTCTTTCTTGTGATGGAAAGTCTGCAGTCAGTAAGAGCCTTTTGCTATTTTTTCAAGACAATCCAGCTTGTTGTGCTCCTTGTTTTTCACTCTGAGCTACACTTACTGGTCACGTGTATTGTCTGTTTCAGATACACATTCTATTACATAAGTTCTCTATAGTATCCATTAAGATGTATGTTGAAACTTGGACGATAGACGTTCTTCACCCATTTGGTCTTTCCTGTATGAATCAAGTTGACAAACTCCTTTGAGACATGACACATCTTCTGGGAGAATGGAAAGCTTGGTTCTGGAAGAAAAAATGACAGAAGCTAAAGACATATACAAACCCCTCACATTTCTCTATCATAAACACTTCCTTTGGTTTTTTTTAGCCCTTACTGTCCTTCTTAGAATTAATATTGTATATTGGTCCCAAGGCAGAAGAGCAAAGCAGTAAGGACTAGATAATGAGGGTCAAGTGACATGCCCAGAGTCACTCAGCCAGGAAGTGTCTGAGGCCAGGTTTGAATTTAGGACCTCCTGTCTCAAGATCTGACTCTCAATCCACTAAACCACCCATCATCAGTTAGTTATAATCATCAGCTAGAGCTGGATCTGGTAGGATTTACAGATTAAACTGTTTATTTGTGGATCTCTACATGTCTTCCATTTTTGTTTTAAATGCAGGGATTGTACCTCAATTTGAATTTTAATATTCACCCTTTTTGTTTAAATTGAAAAAGGCATCCACCTGTTAGGCTGTGTGAATTTCTCTTATGAAGGCCAAGGGAAACTTTAAAGTTACACAAATTAGGAGATAAAAAGAAAAAAGAACAAAACCAATGATCCAATGATTGCTAGGTGCATTGACAAAAAGCCAATTGGGTGTAGTTCCCTTTGGCATAAGAGTGTACATTCAAAACAAATGCATTTGATTCCCCATAGTTCAAGCAACTGCACCCCAAAGTTCATTTTGGATCTTCTTGATGCAGTGTAAGTCTCTGCAGGTATCTTCATGGTGTCTTCTTCAAACAGGTTTGTTCTATGGATTCTGGGGAGATGGAAAATTTCTTATCCTGAAATTACTCTCAAAAGAATTTAAACTTTAAATTATGATTATAAAACATACATTCTCCTCTGAAGATGGTTAAGACTAACATCCAGATCAGCTAAGGATACATGGCTGAGTTTTGGGGTTGTGTGAATCAATTGTCAAAAACAAATTTTAAAAATCCAACTAAAAGAAAGAAAAAATAAGTTGTGAATGAAATGCAAAATAACAAAGTCTTATGTGCAAAAATGTAGGAAAAAATAAACTTATAGCAGGTCCTTGAATCAAGGCCCAAGTAAAGTGATTTAAGGAATTGTGCAATTACCCAATCAGAAGCCAGGACTACAGAAAGTTGCCACACTTATAAGAGAAAGAGAAGGACAAAATTTTTTGTGAGAAAGGGAAGCATCTTTCCCTGGTCTGATTTGCTGCACTGGAGCCAGGATGATGGCCAATCTTTCGTACTTAACCAGAATGAAGCTCAAGGAAGTCCAGCCTCTAACATATGTCAGAAAAGCTGCAATCCCAAACACCACACTAAGTTGAAATCCTTCAGTACTGGAATGAGAAAGTTATGTAAATCCTTCCTGGATTTGGTATGGTGTTTTTTGACCTTGTGGTGCTAGGCACTGTGCAGTTTCTCACCGATCGCATTGGACTTGGTGGTCTCCTTGACCTCGTGGCTCTGTTGTTCCCTTCTCCCAGAATCAGACAGAATCATTAATTATAGTCCCATAATATTTACCAATTCATGGCATGTTTCCATAGATTAATGGTTTGTGGGTATGCATTAATATTAAATTTATATTATTGTAAAATCAAAAAAGATTAACATTGATTATATGTTCTTTAAGTAAAAAATTTGAGAAAAAAGTGAAAAAAGTCAATTATTCTATAAAAAATAAAAGAAAAATCAATAAGAAAATTAAAAATTTGGGGAAAAATATGATGTTTTTTTAAGTAAAAAAAGGTTTAAAAATCAAAATTATATATATAGTTTATATTTAGTGAAATGACTTTTACCCAAAAATCAGATTCATTTCCCATATGGATAAAACAAAAACTCAACCCCATATTATAAATCTAGGGTATTGTTTGTTTCTTTATATCTGTAATTAGTTATTCCAATTGATGTTCAGAAATTATACAAATAAATTAATTTATAAGAGGTTCAAATTAACTTTCATTGAAACATCACTTGGAGTGGGTAGTTTCTTAAGTAAACAGTAGAACATATTTGCTTGTTATATACATTCAAACTTCTGGGGCCTGAATTATTACATCACTTTGCTTTGATTATAGGAAAAGGAGGGAAAGGAGTATAACGTTGTCTCACTTCAGGTAAGAGTCAGGGACTATTGATCAGAGAAATCTGTAACAAGGACTTCTTCCCCATTTAAAATCTTTACTTATTCTGCTAACTGTATTAATTTTATAGGTGCAAAATTTTCATTTCATGGAAAACGAATTATTTATTTTACCCATTGTCATCATGGTATCACTTAATGGGGTTTGAATTTTTCTCATAGATGTGGCTATTTTACCTGCCATGGTTAGCTTCCAATATGTTTTCTTACTCATCTCCATTTTTCCTTATTGTACAAAAAAGTACCAGTCATCGACCTAAACTAGATCTAGTCCTAGCTCTGGTGTACCTCACTTTCTCTGACTGTACAAATCTTCAGAGAAGATTCCCTGTCCCACTTTAGGGGTTTCTGGTACATAGTAGGTGATTAATAAATTCCAAAGGCCTGTTTAGGGCAAAGAAGGGTTGTTTTTGAAGCTGGCATCAGAAAGTACTTCCATTGAAGCCCTCATCCTTATCTGGAGAATAAGTAAACACTTGCCTAATTCTCAATAGGCAAACCCACGGATCTGCATTAGTCTGCAATTTTAGACTGAGTTAGAAACATCAAGAGTTGTTTCAGTTGCAATTTCTCTTGTCCCTCCCACCCTTTACTTTTTTACTATAAATAAGAGTAACATATTGAAAAACAAGTCAGAAAAGCAAAGAGAAGAGAAAGAAGAGTAAATAAAGGAAGAGCCAGAGAAAAAGGAAACCTGTGAGAACATTCCTGAACAGTTTGGGTTGAAGCCTCGTGAAACAGGTATGAGCTATTTCCAAGTATTCTTTTTTCCTTCCTATATCTTTTCCCTGGAGTTCTAAGTTGTTTTTCAGGTTTAAAACCCAGGGTGAAGAGATGAGGAATTGGCTTGAACAAGGCATGCTCATTTACCCTTGGTTTATCTCCAAACAGCTCCCTCTGGTCTCACGAAATTATTCAGAAGCCCAACACATTGGCCCCTGGCTTTGTGTACTGGACATACTACAATTAACCCTCCTTAAAGCAGTGGAATTACTGAGGTTGACAGACATAATTCAATATGTGCCATTCCTCAGAAGACAGAGGAGGACACACTTATAAAAATGGCTTACCTATGGGGGAGCCATGTGGGAGAACTGACTTCTAGTCTTTGTCCCTCGTTCTCTAATTGTCTGATCTTTTAAACTCTGAACCACATTTTCTCTTCAATAAAAGGATAGTCAATACATGATATGTGTCCAGGCAGAGGATGAAATCACATGATTTCTTAAGGTCACATATAGATGTTAAATTAATGATTCTCAGCTGAATGATATGGAAACCACACTAGAATTAGATTTCCTGCATGTGGGCTCTTTTCCTCTATCATCCATGCAATCATAGTGGTAGGGATATGGGTTGATGCTCAGAGAAGAAAGAAACTAGGAAGTCTGCAAAGGTCCCTGAGTCTATATCACCTGGGAATTATAATGCTCAGGAGCAGAGCAGTTTGAGCTCCCAAATCACTCTAGGTGGGCTGTAGAGGTGAATCTGGGGACAGGGGCAGAGCGAGTGTCAGCACATCCTCTTTATCCCCAATGCTGGATGGACCATTCTGAGGTTGGTCCTGATGCTTCCTGGGTGTTGTTTGGGGCATGGGCCACAGAGATGCCTTTCCTCTGGGTCCCCTTGGGCTTTGTGGGCTCAGCTCTGTTCAGCAGGGTGCTGGGAGAATGCTAGGAGAATGCCAAAACACAAGGTTGGATTCTACATGGGAAAATTTCTGGCTAAGGCAGAGTAGATTGAGTTAATTGATTTGGAGGACTCAAAACTAAATCTTCCCCAAAATGATTAGCAGAAGTAGGAAGAGGAATAATGCCAGCAGCAGCTGAATGATCTTTAAGGCTTACTAAGTGCTTTAGGGAATTTATCTCATTTGAGTCTCACAACAACCCAGTAAAGGAGATGCTCTGCTCTTGTGCTCTTGTGCTTGTTGCACAGGAACCTGAGGGTCAGAGATGTTAAATCCATTGACACAGAGCTGGAATGTACAACTGACAGGCTATGAGTCCAGCTTCTCAAGACTCCAAGTCTAGTCCTACATCCAAGCTGCCATATGGCAACAAGTTCCATGTTAGGGGACGGCATGTCTTCTTACTGTTCCTTGTCCATTGATGGCCCAGAATGTCTGGATACTATTTCAATAGAAATGCAAAACTCTTCCTTGCATTTTCTTCTATCATCTCCTAAGAGTTCTATCTTATAAGATATGGGTTCATACAGAGCCTGCATTCCAGGTTTGACACTCCAGATTTGGCTGCCTTAGACCAGGCTATGGGATGTCCCCAGAAGTAAAGCTCCACTTTGGACCAGAAGCCCTGGGAAAACAGCTACAAACCAGGCAGGAAGAATCCCTGCTGACCTGAGCAGTAGAGAAGATGACCGGCCCCATTCTTGGCCTTATTTCCTCTCTCCCAGAAAGATTTCAAAAGGTCTTCACAGGTCAACCATTTCTGTAAGAGTTGGGCTCAACTGGGGCTCTGGGCCTGGAGTCTAGCTGCACAAACCAAGAGCCCTCACCAAAGGGGAACAAGGGGGGCCAGAGCCTCAGTTATTGTCAGATCAGTCACTAAGGGCATGTTTCTGGATTCCTGTCATGAGGTTTTTGTTATCTACTGGGAAAAGTAGGAGGGGCAGCTTGGTGTCACAGTGGATAGAGCACAAGGCCTGGAATATCAGGAGGACACAAGTTCAGATCTAGTTTCAGACACTTCCTAGCTTTGTGACCCAAGTCAGTCACTTAATCCCTAGCTCTTACCACTCCTCTCTTAGAACAGATATTTCATAATGATAGTAATATTAATACTTAATATCAATTTTAAGCTCATCTGCTAAGGGGGTTAGAGAGGTTTGGGGGAGAGGGAAAGAACATGAAATATGTAACAATGGGAAAATATTCAAAATAAAAATTTTAAAAATGGGCAGCTGGGTAGCTCAGTGGATTGAGAGTCAGGACTAGAGATGAAAAGTCCTAGGTTCAAATCTGGCCTCAGACACTTCCCAGCTGTGTGACCCTGGGCAAGTCACTAAACCCCCATTGCCCACCCTTACCACTCTTCCACCTAAGAGCCAATGCACAAAAGGTAAATGTTTAAAAAAAAAAAAAAAGAAACATGTGACTTCCACCTATTGTTATTATGTATTTGGGGGAATTCTTTGGTAGGGACCTAAGATTCTTTTGGGGTAATAATCTAGGAATGAAAATCCCCCTCTACCAATATGGACCTAAAATTGTTCTGCATGTTATAGTCTTAGAGAGATACTTCCCTAGGATCACACAGCCAGTTTGTGTCAGACATAGTATTAAATCTGTGTCTTCCTAACTCTTAAACCAACTCTCCATCTACTCTACCATGGTGCCAAGGATCAAGGACAGTACCATGCCAGAAACAGACCAAAGAGCTTCTTGGTGCCAACACATTCTGAGGACAAAGTAGGAGTCAGAAAATAGGCATTGGAGTAGTGGTCAGAAACTTCAGGCAACATTAAAAAGAGACGAGAACCAGACACTAATGAAAACAAAACTTTAAAAAATTCTCTCTCAAAGGATTTTCCCCAGACAGTGTCTCATATGACTCATCCTTTCTACCTCCTTATCATGGCCACGGCCACTGTGACCTTCTACCAGCATATGCAAAGACATGATTATTATTATGGCCAAGGTAGTAATTTCAAGGTGGGACTTTTGAGATTGGGAATATTTTTCCCATGTGACAGCATTCAGGGTCAAGAACAAAGTGACAGGAGACCTACTTAAGGCAGCCAAGTGATACAATGCTTAGAGTGCTGGGCCAGGAGTCAGAAAGACTTTTGTTTACATCCTAGAAACTGTCTGCCTCAGTTTTGTCATCTATAAGAATGGAAATGATAATTGTATTTAACTCTCAGGCTTGTCCGAAGGATAATATATCTGTAATGTGCTTTGTAACTCTTAATGCACTATATAAAAGTTATTATTGTTGTCATGATCATCATCATCATTATTATCTCCAGTTCTTTGTTCTGTGAAAAAAGAATTCCCCGAATGCAGAGCATTCTCTCCTGCCACTACTAGCACCTCACTAGCCCAGGCAGTCCCAATTGGGAATTATGTGAAATCTTCACCTTGATTTCTATCCAAATGGCTCCTCTGCATTTACAGGTGACCATGACATCCGCTGAGTCCATGCAGGCCCCTGTATGTCTGATAGAAAACGACAATGCAGAGCTGATAGTAAACCAGGAAGCCCTGCAGATTCTTACTTCCATCACCAAGCCTGTGGTGGTGGTAGCTATTGTTGGCCTGTATCGTACTGGAAAATCCTACCTGATGAACAGACTAGCGGGAAAGAACAATGGTGAGTGGAGTCTCTGGCCCCTGGGAGTCTGCTTTTGGAGGATTTTGTGCCACAAGTTAGTTGCAACAAGGCATGTCCAAGACCTAATGAAGGTTTAAAAACTGGCTCTTGGTTTACTGTTGCCTTCCAGTCAATAAGTATTTATTAAGTGACTAGTGTGTACTAGAATGGCAGCTATGTGTTCAGTAGACTGCACTTGGAATCAAGAAGACTCATCTTAATGAGTTCAAATCTGGCCTCAGATATTTAATATCTGTGTGACTCTATGTGTGTCATTTAACCCTGTGTGACTCAGTTTTGTATCTGTTTAAAAAAATGAGCCAGAGAAAGAAATGACAAACCACTCCAATATCTTTGCCAAGA
Source organism: Gracilinanus agilis (assembly GCF_016433145.1). NCBI lineage: Eukaryota > Metazoa > Chordata > Mammalia > Didelphimorphia > Didelphidae > Gracilinanus > Gracilinanus agilis. The sequence continues at coordinate 39,701,419 of NC_058133.1, read as the reverse complement.
AAACACCAAAATGCAGTCACAAGGAGTCAAACATGACTCCATCAAATGAACTACAATAATTGTGCTAGAAACTATACTAAGTGCAGAGGATACACTACAAAGAGAGGAAAATTCAATCCCTTCCCTCAAGGAGCTCACAGCCCAATGAGGGACACAATGTACAAAGAAAAATATACAAAAAAATAAATATGAGGAAGATTAGAGAAGATCAGAAGAAAGGCATTAGGATTCAAGGGATCAAGAAAAGTTTCTCATTTATTTCTAGCAGGAAGTTGAACAAAGCCAGGGAAACCAAAAGACTTAGATGATCAGGGGAAATATTCTAGACAAGAGACAGATTTGAGGGATAGGGGGTCCACCAAAGACTTAGAACTTACACTATAATATCTCTGAATTAAATTATCATAGAAAGAATATTTTCATGGTACAGAGACTCAAATGGTCTGGCCTTAAAAATCTGTGAATTGGGGCAGCTGGGTTGCTCAGTGGATTGAGAGCCAGACCTAGAGAAGGGAGGTCCTAGGTTCAAACCTGGCCTCAGATACTTCCCAGCTGTGTGACCCTGGCCAAGTCACCTGACCCCCATTGCCCACCCTTACCATTTTTCCACCTATGAGCCAATACTCAGAATTTAAGGGTTTATTAAAAAAATCTGTGAAATTTTTTTAATAAATCCTTGCTTTTGCTCAGGATTATTGCCTCCATTTTACATTATGTTAGTCTGAGAATGTGGTTGTCATTTACTCTCAGGAGAAATCAGACCATCCATTTTCATCCTATTGATTATTTTCATGAGATTATCAGCTTAGAACTGGAAGGTACCATAGAGGACATCTAATTCAACTCTCCTTTTTTTTACAGTTAAGGAAACTCAGAGAGATGTGGTGATCTGCCCAGTGCCACACAGGTAGTAAACAATACTAGATAGATTTGAATCTAGGTCCTGTTACTCTAGAATCAAGGTTTTCTGCACTATTCTACACTATTTCTGTCCATGGTAGCTTGAATACTAAAAGGTACTTAGAATTGATTTAATTTGATCCTCCATACAAAGTGAGCCCTGAACAATATCAACAAGTTTACCATCAGAATCTTCCCACCTCCTCTTTCTTCACCTTAACGAATGAATTTATTAAGCACTACATAAATAGAACTGTGATAAGAACTGATGATACCAATATAAAATCAAGATGGCATCTGCTCTCAAGGAGCTCATATTCTAATTAGGAAACAACACACAGAAGGATTCAGCTACAAAACACATGGAAAAATTCATTGGTACCAAGGATTCAGTAGAAAATCAGAGTAATGCATCTTCTTTGTTGTCTTTTCCATTTATTAAAACTACCTTTGAAGAATTATTGGTCAGTACCAAGGATTTGAATGATGTAAATATTGCTTTATGAGTCTTAAATTTCTGTCGTTATTGAAGAAATGGAGGGGTTCAGCATCTATAGAATTAGTAGCCAGATGTGAAGGGTTGTTCTCCTGGATCTTGGCTGACTGGGGTGGGCTGGATGCAGCACTGGTGGCCAGGGTGAGGAGGATGCTGCTGTTTTCAGAACTTCAGCCTTGCCAGCTGCCAACAGGTGGTGCCAATAAGTGCTTCAGCTTGTTGTTCAGCTATTGATGGTGGTGGTAGGGAGGGCTGGCCTCTTCCCCAAAGGGGCTACTCCCCAGGATAATGACTGCAAAGACATCTCATTGACATTGGTTAGAATACTTGGCATTTTATTTCAATGTTACTTATAGTTTACCTTATAATTTCCTTTAATATATGTCTGATAAAGAACTTTTTCTTCTGTCCAAAGCTGTGAAGAGATAGCCCTAAATTATTTGCTAACTTTTTTATGGTTTCCAAACTATTTAAATCAATGATCTAACTATTAATGAGAATGGTCCATAATATGCTGAAATATGTCTTCATTTGTCACCAAATTAGTATCCCTCACTGGTAAGACTCCATTTCTACCAAGGCTCCCCATGAAAAGAGAAAGAAAGCACTCAGGGTAACTTGATGGTTGAGTAGCCCTCCCTCTCATGGGAGTCCTAAGACTAGTCACATTCACACCCTATCAAGTTTGGGTTCATTTTGCACTGAACTTTTTCAGTACCAGGTTTGGCCTTAACCTCTCACTTCTTCAACCTAAATATCAAGAAGCTAATCATTTCTTCCTGGGTAAACCCTGCACAAATCTCTATCACTAACACCAACAAATAAAAATGTAAAGTCCCAAGAAAGTGTCTTCAGGGACACCAGGCAGCTGTTTTCCTTCCTGGATTTCTCTCTGGAGAATCAGGCAAAGATCCTGATTGTCAGGAAGCTCTCTTAGAACATCAGCTGCATTATTTTCCTTCCTGGAAATTCTTCTAATATCTCACATCCCCTGAAAATTCTCACATTGAGTGTAAAGACCTTTCAGTGGTACCTCCACACATTGATATCTTTGGAGCTTACACTCAAATCTAAACAGGGCTTCTTTAGGCTCACCCCTCCTTTGCTGTTGACAAAGGGGAGGGTAAACTTGGCTACCCAACATGCATGAAATATATAGATCTCAAACAAAAACAATCTTTAAAAACACAACAAATACCAATTAAATATATATCAACACACAAATACCTATAAAAAATTAAATACCAGAAAAGAGATAATTTTCCACGAGGGAAAGATATTTGGAGTTACAAGGGAGTCAAGGAGAAGGCCCCTCTTTCTATAGACTGGTGGTACATGGGTATTCTGGACAAGCCCTCAATCAGGAAGTCCTAAATTCAAATCTAGAGGCAGACACTTAGCATCAATATAATCCTGGGCAAGTCCCTTGATCTCAGTTTGCCTCCATTTCCTCCTACATAAAATGGGTGTAATAATATGGCGTAATGTTGTGAGGATCAAATAAGGTAATATTTGTCAAGTGCTTAGCACAATGCCTGGCACCTAGCAGGCCTGTTTCCTTTCATAACATCTCCCTATTTTAGAAAGTGATTTCCAATAAGAACAGTTTTTTTTTTACTAACAACGCTCTGAATTAGACTGAAACTGAAACTGGCTTAATTCTAGGAAATCACCACATTTCTATGCCATGTATGTTTATGGAACTTGCCTGGAACTCCTACAGTTTAGAGATTTTCTCCTTTCTTGCAGATAAGCAATTTCCCTGTTACTTCATGTATTAGAAAGTTTCTGGGGTGGTACCACCTTTACCCTCAATCTTACCCCACAAATCTAAGCTCACATTGCTCTGGTTGAACTTAACACCTGCCTTTCTCTGTCCCTAGCAAGGGGCTATTGGCTAACTGAGGACTGGGAACCAGGAAGACCTAAGTTAAAAATTTGCCTCAGCTACTTACTGGCTATGTGATCCAGGGCCAATAATTGATCCTTCTCAATTTCAATTTTCTCTTCTGTGAAATGGAGATAGAAAGTAGCAACTACTTCACAGGATTATTCTTATTATTACTCTTTCCCCATTGAGGAGCTTGCCATCTTCTCTCTTTAGGACCTCTGAGTTTGGCTGATGAAGCCTTTGGTTTCCTACCTCCACTGGAGGCTCAAGTCTCATCCTTCTCTTGCAGGCTTCTCCCTTGGCTCAACCGTGCAGTCTCACACAAAGGGCATCTGGATGTGGTGTGTTCCTCATCCCAGGAGATCTGACCATATCTTAGTCCTGCTTGATACTGAGGGCCTTGGAGATGTGGAAAAGGTAAATCAAAACAGTGAAATTCGGCTCCTTTGGTTCTCCTCCTTAGCTCTGCCTGACCTATGAAGGAATGACCTTTTACACCAGGCAGGCCTCTGTGTGTATGAAAGAATATTGCCAAGCAATGCTTCTTTGTAAAGATTCTTTGTAATGTGTCTGTGGGGTGATCAATCTGAAATGGGTCCCTAGGCTGAGGCCAGGGTTCTGAGATGTTATCATCATTTGAGGAAGAAGGACATCCCATAGAAACTTAAAAGACCCACAGCAAAGTCTTAAACTCTTATTGTATCAACGACTTCCCCAAAGGTCCAACACCAAAAACAGAGAAGTCAAAAAAGGAACTTGAACAAAACCCCCAAGATGAGGTGCTACTGGATCTCAGGACAGTTGTCTGGGTATCCCATTTTCTATAGGAGGTTCCCATTTCCTTAAAAAAATAATAATAAAACCTGAAATCCCACTTCTGAACCTGTTCCTCCATGCTATAAATTCACCATTGAATTAAAAAATAACCAAACTACCAAGTGTGAAGTTTTTCTTAAGATCCAACTCCCTACTAGGCTCAGGGAACAAAAATACCCAACTCACTCAGTCCCTGCCTTCAAGGAGCAATCAGGTAACAATGGATAGAGTGCTCAACATAGAATCAGAAAGATCTGAATTCAGCCTCAGACATTTATGCGCTTGATCTTGAACAAATCAGTTCAACTTACTTTACTTGTTTCCTCATTTGTAAAATGAGGAAAATAATACCACCTACATCCTATGGTAGAAGAAAGAGAGAGAGAGAGAGAGAAAGAGAGAGAGAGAGAGAGAGAATCTTTTAGACCTAAATGCCAGACAATATTTTAGATTACAACCTCTATCCCCAACAATAAAACCCCAAATCATAAACAGACAACCATTTCCTGACTCCAGTGGAAATGAACCTGACTTTGAGAATCATACACTGTTATGAATGAAGGATTGAGTCACAGGCCCACTGACAAATTCTTTTTTTTTTTTGAAGGGTGACTCCAAGAATGATTCCTGGATCTTTGCCCTGGCCATCCTACTCAGCAGCACTTTTGTCTACAATAGTATGAACACTATCAACCACCAAGCCTTGGAACAGATGCAGTATCCTTTCAGAACTCCCTCACCAGGACAGATGATAAGCTATCCACACTTTAGAAAGTCATCAAGAGGAATCTCCCCAGAAATACCCATCACTAGGTGGTCAAGCCTCTCAGAGTCAATGTCCCCAAAGCATATTGGCTAATCCTAGCATGACAATTTGTGACCAGGATCATAACTTAAGCCTTCAGGGGACCTTGGTTGAGATTTGCATTCCACATAAAAATTCCCCTATATGGCATCCTTTGCCCCTGTCTCATGTGAAGAGGTGGCCCCCCTCTACATGCTCCCTTGGTTCCATCTCAAACTGTCTTTCCCAACAAGTTATCCTTTTGATCACCCCTGCTCTTTCACTAATCTTGAATCTCTCACTATCTACTGTCTGTATCCTTGTCATCTACAAGTCAGCCATGTCCCCTGCATCATTAAAAACCTTCACTTAATCCTCCTATCTCAATAGCTACAATCCTATATATCTTACTCTCCTTTATATTGGAAGCCTTACTTCCTCTCCATTTTCTTCAAAGGCCTCTACAGTCTGCCTTTTAACTTCATCATTCAATCAAACCTCCTCTAAGTTACCAATAATCTCTTAATCACCTTATCTAATTGCCTTTTCTCAATCCTCCTTCCTGGCTTTTCTGTAGCCTTTGCCCCTGTGGGTCATGCTCTCCTCTTAGATACTCTCCCTAGATTTTCATGACACAAATTTCTCCTCTTTCTCCTCCTACTTGTAAAACCTCTCCTCAATCTCTTAGGCTGGATCTTGATTCAGGTCATGACCAGTAATCATTGGCATCTGTTCTCCCATTTCAAATTCTTGCTTGGAAATCTCATTGGCTCCAGTGGATTCAATTAACATCCTTATGCTGATAAAACTCACATCTACTTTTTCCAGCCCTAACCTCTTTCCTGAGTTCTACTTTCTCATTTCTAGTTGGACATCTCATGATATCTTCTAGACATCTCTTGATATCCTGTAGACATCTCAAACTGAACATATCCAAATTAGAATTCATTAACATTTTCCCAAAACTCTTCTTTTATAACTACTGATAAACACCACCATCCCTGCCAGTACTCCAGCCTCTTGATTTAAATTTCAGCCTCAACTCTCTGCTCTCTCTCATTCCCTATATCCAGTCTATTGTCGTGAGTTTTCATTTCTAACTTTATAACAGCCCTACCATCCATCCCTCTCATTCCTCTCATATTGCTACTATTCTGGTACTGATTCTCATAACCTCATACCTAGACTTTTGCAATAGATGCTAATTGGTCTTCTCAACTCAAGTCTCGCCCCTCTCGAGTCCATTTTCTATTCAGCAGCAATTGTAATTTTCATAGTGAAAAAAATCTGAAAATGTCACTCCAAAATTCAAATGGATCCTTGTTATGCCCAGGATCGAATACCAAGTTGTTTTTGTTTTCAGAGCCCTTTACAAACAATCCCTCTCCTATATTTTCAATCTTCTTATACATTATTTCCTCTTCAAACTCTACCATCAAGCCACAATGGCTTTCTTGCTCTTCCTTTTACTTGACATTCCATATCTTCACTCAGTGCCTTTTGACTGACTGTCATGCCTAGAATTCTCTCCCTCCTACCTTCCACTTTCTACCTTCCCTTCTTTACTCCAAGACTCTTAGTCTCCATATATCTCTGGGATTACCTGACATTTGTTAGGTGTATTTATATCAATATTCACATTGATATCAGTAAAGATACACAAACACAAATAGATCTGCATGTTTATATTGCACATATGTATTTATATAGTGTACATAACTGCTCACATATTATCTACTCCAATAGAATATGAGCCACTTGGGATCAGGGACCATGTTTTTGCCTTTATTTGTATGCCAGCATGAAGGACCGTCTCTGATAGAAAGCACTTCATAATTGCTTTTTGACTGGCTAGTTCAGTACAAGACCTTGTGTTCTAATGTTATATTAATCAGCAGCTATGGCAAGTCCTGAAATCTCACCAAGTTGAATGAAGAAAACATTGGGCTGATGAGGGAATCCCCTGAAAATTTGTTCTTTCCCCTTTTACATCTGTGATTGAAATTTCAGTATAGACGGGAGGGTGGTGGAAGAAAATTTGTAACTCAGTAGAGGAAAAGGAAGAGCTCACAAGTAGAACTGGAAATCAATCATGAGAGTGGATGTTTCTTTTTCCTTATCTAAGATATTAGATATGTGACAGAGCTGACCGATCTAATCAAGGTCAAATCTTCATCTAAACTTGTTGGAGAAGATTCAGGAGATTTTGTGGGCTTCTTCCCAGATTTTGTGTGGACTGTGCGGGATTTTACCCTGGAGCTTAAGCTAGATGGACAACCCATCACCTCAGATGATTACCTGGAAAATGCCTTGAAACTCAGTGAAGGTAAACTTTATGAAGAACTAAGCTTGGGCATATGGGTGACCCTGGGAAGAGCAGGAGGAAATGGTGCCAAATGTTTTTCCTTTTTGGGGGTCAGGGGAGTGCGGCTTAGCTATTTATTCCTGAGGCTTATTCTTTTATCTCTCATGGACTATAAAAATGACAACTAAAAGCTGTCATGGCTCTCATGGATCTGTTAAGGGTCATTTGACCTCTTTTTTTGTAGCTCCAGAATTTCCATAATCTAGTGAACTTTCCCAGGAAAGAGTAATTAATCTCTGAGAAAACCAATTCTGCCAAATTCTGTGGTGGATTTACATTTTATGACTTTACAGAAGGAGGCAAATGTCTCTATATATCTTGAAGTTTTTTGGTGAGCATGAGACTTCAATTAAATGGAATATGACTTGATTTTTAAGGGTGATTTCATTCAGTGCTCTCAGGCTAAAGAATTCTTCATCTATAGTAACAGCATAGACCTTGTCAATAACTAGATACAACCATGTCCTGGAGAGACCATGTTGTCCATCAAAAAGGAAATGGCATTTGGAGTCAGAGACCCCCAGGTTCCTATAGCTCTGGCACTTACTGCTTATGTGACTTTGGGCAAGTCATTTAATAACTCTGAGCCTGTTTCCTCATCTACAAAAAGAAGAGTTTGGACTCCAAGATCTCTAAAATCCATCTAACTCAAAGTCTATGAAATTGTGAGGAAAGAGAGTTCCTCTCCAGGAGAATTCTAAAGATACATTGACTATACTTCTCTCAAATAGATCTTGCTTGTCCTAAAGAGATCTGACTAACCATCAGCTATTCCCATTTGCTCTGTCATTACTCTAGGAACCTTTCTCCTTCTAACACGCTTCACATTGTGTTAAAAATCTAAATGTATAGCTGTTTTATTATGTGATGTTTTCATTTTAGGCTGATAACTGTCTGATGACATATAGGGAGGGATACTGATCTTACTGGAAATGGCTCTAATTCATATTTTAAAATGAGTTCCTTCAATTCCAATCAAAAGGCAGTAATTATATATCTATCCTTACTGAAAGACTCTGCTCAGTGCTGGGCATACAGAGACAAAAATGTCTTTCCTCAAAAAGGTTTCTTAATAACGGGTAGAAGGAGAATGTAAAAGACAAGATGCAAAATATACAAAATAAATATGTGGGACAAAGGAGATTGGTTGTCATGTTTTGTACTCAAAGAGAACCAAAATGGCATCACTCTGTCGGGGTCAATGTACAAGTGTCAGACTGTGATAGATATACCAGTAATAGATCAAAAGGCTCTACCACAGATCAGATACAAATAGCCCCTATGAACATTTGGACTGTAGGTATTTCTAAACTTGTTGATCCCATTTTTCTTTAGAATTTATGCAATTCTGCTTTGCTCATAAAGCCCAGGACCCTTCTTTGATGTAGACATGCCATGCTGGACAATCTGGTGCCGGGGTCTCCCATGCCCTACAATTGATACCAAAGTTTTTCAGAGAGATTTAGAGTGTCCTTCTGATCTCTGAGTGGACAATTGCTTTGTATGAGTTTTCCATCAAATAGTCTTTTAGACAAATATATGTTTAGCATTAGGGGGAAAAGTGACTAGCCTACTGGAGTTGAACTCTATGAAACAGAGTTTGATTATTTGGTAGGTAATCTCAAGAAAGGACCTCAGTGTCAGGTACCTTACCCTATCAAATGACCTTCAGAATCTTCATAAGAAAACTCAAATGGAAGAAATTCAATTTCAAAGCATGGTCTGGTATATTTTTTCACAGGTATACAACTATATACAATGGCTCTGTAGACCTTCATTTCAGTAGACAACCTAGCACACACCTCTGCTCTCCCACACTTTCTTTGAGAGCCTCTCAAACACTTAGGTAGCTCTGGCAATGTGTGCAACAGCCTCTTCATCTATGTGTACATCCGTGGAAGGTATACTGCCAAGGGAATTAAACTTATCCACAGCATTCAGAATTTCCCCATTTGCTATAAACAATGGTTTGGTGCTGGTTGGTGGAGAACCTGTTTTTTTTCCATGTTAATTGTTAAAACAAAATTAGCACAAGCAGAAAAAAATTAATCCATGTTCTATTGCAGCTTAGTCTCAGAGGCTGCATGGAGTACACAATCATCTACATAGTGAAAGCCATACACCTACTCTCTCTTGCCTAAATAATTTTCCATCAATCCATTAGCTGGCCTTAATGCCTTTTTTTGCTCTCTTCAAATGTGGCATGACTAAAAGCATTATGATAAAAAGCAGGGGAGGAAGCACATAACCTTGCTTCATTCCACTGGTAACAGGGAATCACGAGAGAATTGTCCATTATCCAAAATCTGTGCAAGTGTGCTGTCATGGAGATGGCAAATGATCCTGATGAATTTCTCAGGGCAACCAAATTTTGCCATAATCTTCCATAAGTCTTCTCAACTGACAATATCAAAGGCCTTGGTCGGACAGACAAATATTCTATGTAGATTTCTGTTCTGCTCCTGGCATTTTTCCTTGAGTTTTTGGACAGCAAACACCACATCAACCATTCCCCAGGATTTTCTGAAGCCACACTGGCTCCTAGGAAGATGGCCATCTTACAAATGAAGGATCAGTCTATTAAGGAAGAGTCTGGCAAGAAACACACAAATGGGAAATGGAATATCAAATACAGGAAATAGGAAGAAGGCCAATGTGATGGAAATAGAGGATGGAGAGAAAGCAATGTGAATTCAATCTAGAATCTGAAACAGACTGACTGTTGTGTTCATCTTTGGTCCCAGAGACATTAAGGAACCACTGTAACTAGTTTCTTGAGCCAGGCAATAGCACAGTCAGACTGGTTCATTTGGTAAATCAATTTAGTGATATGTGTAGGATGAGTAGGAGAGAGGAGGAAGAGGAAGCTGGAAGACCAGTTAGGAGGCTATTGCAAAAGTCCAGACAAGAGGAAATGAAGCTCTAAATTCATGACTGTGGGGATAAGTAGATAGAAGGCAATAAATTCAAGAGTTGTTTGGGGGCGGGGGGTAGAATTAGCACCCGAGGTCTTCAGCTGGAATCTTAGGCTTGGAGCTTTAGCTGATGACTTGACTCTTGGAGGTGGCTTTAAACTTGGACTTCAGCTTTGACTTGGGACCTTGGCACTTGGACTGCTTCTTGAAGAACTGCTCTGAGATCTTCTCCTTTGAACTTTGTCTTGGGAATAATGCCATCATAAAAGTCCATAGGTGGAGTTCCGAGTTAAGATGGGGGCAGAGTAAAAAGCAGCTGCTCAACCTCTCCTAACCAAAGCATAAAGGACTCCTTAAGGGGACATAAAAACAAATCCAGACGAACGAAGGGACCCCACAACAGGGCGCAGAATTGAAAGTACATGGAATCGGGGCATTTCCGCACTATAAAGGGGTGAAACAGCTCTCACTAGAGCCTGAGCAGAGGAAGCCCCTCCCCTACCCATCCCCACACCACGTACAGTGCCAAAGCCAGCTCACAAGAGTTAAATCAGGTTTGGGGCACCCATTAAGTCATTGACAGCTCCAGGGCCTGTTCCTGAGAGCAGCAAGACTTAGGACCCCAAGAGTCTAAAGAACACGTGTGGACTTTGAACATAGACCCTGAGCCCAGGCACGGGTAAAGGCATTGACATAGGCGCAGACAAGGATCTTGAGCACAGGCTTGGACCTCTAGTGGGGACCCTGTGCAGACAGGAGCATGGCTGTGAAAGCAGCACCCTGAGACTCTTGAAGAAGCCTCGGGTAGAGGGGCAGACCTGGACGACCAGGAAGCTCCACCCCGAAAACAACAAGACCTAAGACATCAGGATCCTAGAGAGCACAGACAGACCCTGAGTGTGAGGATAAAGTGGAGAAGGCACAGGGCTAAAAATGGCAAGCCAAAATTGAGAACCCCAGAACAGAAAGATCATCAAGAAGAAATCTGTAACACTCGACAACTTTTACACAGAGAAAATCCAGACAACAGAGCAAATAGCAGAGGAGAACAAACAAGTAATCATATCCAAACCTTCCCAAAATAATGAAAACTGGCCACAAGCTATTGAAGAGTTCAAATCTGAGATGATGAGAAAGATGGAAGAGATCTGGTAAGAAAATAACATTTTAAAAGGCAGTATTTTACAGTTGGAAAGTGAGGCTCAGAAATCAAATGAACTGATAAGCAAATTAAACACCAGAAAAGACCAGATTGAAAAGGAAAACCAGTCCCTAAAGGCTAGAATTGAGCAATTAGAAGCTAATGATCTCTGAAGACAACAAGAACAAATAAAACAAAGTCAAAAGACTGATAAAATAGAAGGAAACATGAAATATCTCAATGAGAAAGTTACAGACTAAGAAAACCCGTCTAAAAGAGACAATCTGAGAATCACTGGTCTTCCTGAAAAAGCAGAAATTAATAGAAATTTGGACTCCATACTAAAAGAAATTATTCAGAAAAATTGCCCTGAAGTTTTACAATAAGAGGGCAATATAGACATTGAAAGAATCCATAGATCACCCTCTACACTAGACCCAGAAAAGACAACCCCCAGGAATACAATAGCCAAACTCAAGAGCTTCCAAGTAAAAGAAAAAATTTTACAAGAAGCCAGAAAGAGACAAATCAGATATCAAGGAGCACCAATTAGGATCACACAGGATCTGGTAGCCTCCACACTACAAGACCTCAAGGCTTGGAATATGATATTCAAAAAGGCAAGAGAACTGGGTCTTCAACCACAGGTCAACTATCCATCAAAACTGACTATATACTTCCAGGGGAAAGTATGGGCATTCAATAAGATAGAAGATTTCCAAGTATTTGCACAGAAAAGACAAGGACTAAATGGAAAGTTTGATATCCAACCACAAAAATCAAGAGAAACATGAAAAGGTGAATAAGAAACAAAGGGGAAAGAAAGAAAACTCATAGTTTTTAATTTGCCTCTTTAAGGGCTTCAATAAGATCTAATTATCTGTATTCCTATGTGGAGAAATGCTATGTGTAATTCTCTATAGTGAACTCTATTTAATACCAAACTCTGTGGGATACAGCCAAGGCAGTACTCACAGGGAAATTTATATCCTTGAGTGCATATGTTAACAAATTAGGGAGGGCAGAGATTAATGAATTGGGCATGCAACTTAAAAAACTAGAAAGCGAGCAAATTAAAAATCCCCAGATGAAAACTAAATTAGAAATACTAAAAATCAAGGGAGAAATTAATAGAATCGGAAGTAAAAGAACTATTGAATTAATAAATGAGAATAGAAGCTGGTATTTTGAAAAAACAGATAAAATAGACAAAGTACTGGTCAATCTAATTAAAAAAAGGAAAGAAGAAAACCAAATTGACAGTATCAAAGATGAAAAGGGAGACCTCACCTCTAATGAAGGGGAAATTAAGGCACTCATTAAAAACTATTTTGCTCAATTATATGGCAATAAATATAACAATCTAGGAGATATGGATGAATATTTACAAAAATATAAATTGCCTACATTAACAGCAGAAGAAATAGAATACCTAAATAATCCCATATCAGAAAAAGAAATTGAACAAGCCATCAAAGAACTCCCTAAGAAAAAATCGCCAGGAACTGATGGATTCACAAGTGAAATAAATCAGACATTCAAAGAGCAACTAATCCCAATACTATACAAATTATTTGATATAATAAGAAAAGAAGGAGTCCTACCAAACTCATTTTATGACACAAATATGGTACTGATTCCAAAGCCAGGTAGATCAAAAACAGAGAAAGAAAACTACAGACCAATCTCCCTAATAAACATAGATGCAAAAATTGTAAATAGAATATTAGCAAAGAGACTCCAGAAATTTTCAAGTGGATCATCCACCATGATCAGATGGGATTTATACCAGGAATGCAAGGATGGTTGAACATTAGGAAAACCATCAACATAATTGAACACATCAACAATCTAGCAAACAAAAATCATATGATCATCTCAATAGAGGCTGAAAAAGACTTTGACAAAATACAGCATCTATTACTATTGAAAACACTGAAAGTATAGGAATAGAAGGACCTTTCCCAAAAATAATAAACAGTACATACCTAAAACCATCAACAAACATCATATGCAATGGGGATAAATTAGAAGCCTTCCCAATAAGATCAGGAGTGAAACAAGGATGCCCATTATCACCTCTATTATTCAACATAGTACTAGAAACACTAGCAGTAGCAATTAGAGAAGAAAAAGAAATTGAAGGTATCAAAATAGGCAAGGAGGAGACTAAGCTATCACTCTATGCAGATGATATGATGGTCTACTAAAAAAATCCTAGAGAATCAACTAAGAAGTTTGTAGAAATAATCAACAACTTTAGCAAAGTTGAAGGATACAAAATAAATGCACATAAATCATCAGCATTTCTATATATTTCCAACACATCACAGCAGCAAGAGTTAGAAAGAGAAACACCATTTAAAATCACCCTAGACAATATAAAATACTTAGGAATCTATATACCAAAACAAACACAGCAATTATACAAAAACAACTACAAAACATCTTCCAAACAAATAAAACTAGATCTAAACAATTGGAAAGCCATTGATTGCTCATGGGTAGGTCGAGCTAACATAATAAAAATGACCATTCTACCCAAATTAATTTACCTATTTAGGGCCCTACCTATCAAACTACCAAAAAAACTTCTTTACTGAATTAGAAAAAACTATAACAAATTTCATTTGGAATAACAAAAGATCAAGGGAAAAAATGAAAAAAAAATGTGAAGCAAGGGGATCTACCAGTACCAGATATTAAACTATACTATAAAGCAGCAGTCATCCAAACAATATGGTACTGGCTAAGAGACAGAACGGAGGATCAGTGGAATAGACTTGGGGTAAATGACATCAGCAAGACAGTGTATGATAAACCCAAAGAGCCCAACTTCTGGGACATGAATCCACTATTTGACAAAAACTGTTGGGAAAATTGGAAATCAATATGGGAGAGATTAGGTTTAGATCAACATCTCACACCCTACACCAAGATAAATTCAGAATGGGTAAATGGCTTGAATATAAAGAAGGAAACTATAAGAAAATTAGCTAACATAGAATCATATACCTGTAAGATCTATGGGAAAGGGAAAATTTTAAAACCAAGCAACAGTTAGACAAAAATTACAAAATGTAAATTAAATGTTTTTGATTATATTAAACTAAAAAGCTTTTGTACAAATAAAAACAATGTAGCAAAAATCAGGAGGGAAACAACAAATTGGGAAAAGATCTTTATAACAAAAAACTCTGACATGGGTCTAATTAATCATAAATACAAGGAGTTAAATCAATTATATAAAAAATCAAGCCATTCCCCAATTAATAAATGGGCAAGAGACATGAATAGGCAATTTTCAGGTAAAGAAATCAAAACTATCAATAAGTACATGAGAAAGTGTTCTAAATCTCTAATAATTAGAGAAATGCAAATCAAAAAAACTCTGTGGTATCACCTCACACCTTGCAGATTGGCTAAAATGAAAGAAGGGGAGAGTAATGAATGCTGGAGGGGATATGGCAACATTGGGACATTAATGCATTGCTGGTGGAGTTGTGAACTGATCCAACCATTCTGGATGGCAATTTGGAACTATGCTCAAAGGGCTATAAAAGAATGCCTGCCCTTTGATCCAGCCATACCATTGTTGGGTTTGTACCCCAAAGAGATCATAGATAAACAGACTTGTATGAAAATATTTATAGCTGTGTTTTTTGTGGTGTCAAAAACCTGGAAAAGGAGGGTATGTCCTTCAATTGGGGAATGGGTGAACAAATTATGGTACATGCTGGTGATGGAATACTATTGTGTTCAAAGGAATAATAAACTGGAGGAATTCCATGTGAACTGGAAAGACCTCCAGGAATTGATGCAGAGCGAAAGGAGCAGAGCCAGAAGAACACTATACACAGAGACTGATTGTAATGTGGGTAATTTGAGGAAAGGTGTTTGGGATAAGAGAATTGAAAGGAGGATGTTGGAGACTTGCTAAGTGGGTTTTCTCGGTTACAGGTAGGCTGGGATTAAAGGAGATCCAGGGTATAATAGGACTGAAGTTAAGAGTCTAACACAGAAGGGAAACAGAGATCTTCAGGGAGAGGAGAAATTAAACTAAACAGACAAACACAGCAGGCTTACAGACTGGGACTTAGACTCAAACACAAGCTGAGGGAAATAGACTAGACTGAAATTAACAAACAGGCTTTAGTTAATTTCACAGGAAGGGACTTGTTTTGAAGTAACACCTTCCTTCAAGATGGATGCCTCAGCTTCCCTCTAAGCCCAAAGTATGTTGTCTCTTTCCCTCTTCTTCCCTCTTAATAACTAACAGATAAATTACACTAATAGGGCTATTGAAACAAAAGGGTTTATTTTCTTTGAAAGGATGTTTGTTAGGAAGGTGGATCAAAGGAAAGCCCTATCAGTTGTCTCAGGAACCTCAGGTGGGGGAAGGGAAGCAAAGATGGAGTCTGAGTAAGGACCTGCCTTTAAACTCAGCTTTACTGAGTACTATTGCTATCTAAAGGGAATAAATGATGACTGACTAACTATAACTAATGCTGTCAATCAGGTAACTCTTCACAGATTTAACACCTCTCTAATTACTCTCCTTATTAACTCCACAGACATATAAGGTAAGGGAGGGAAGGCAGGGGGGTATTAGGAAAGGAAGATATAAAGGGTTTATCTAAAATAATAATTTCTTAAGTAAATATATCAAAGCTAGGCTAAATTTCAATATTAAAGCTAGGTATTCAAAGCAGCTCAACTGATTCACAACCTCCCTCCACGGAAGATCCAGCCAACTGCTTTTCCTCAAGATTCTAAACCTCTAACAGCTTTTGGAACTCAGCCAAAGCTAGAAAAAACTATATGACCCCAATTCTGTATACTATGGTAAAATCGAATGTAATGGACTTCTGTACCAGCAGCAATGCAATGACACAGGACAGTTATGAGGAACTTATGGTAAAAAACACTACCCACATTCAGAGGAAGGATTGCAGGAGAGGAAACATAGAAGTAAAATAACTGCTTGAACGCATGGGTTGAGGCGGACATGATTGAGGATGTAGACTTGAAACTACCACACCAATGCAACTAACAACAATTTGAAAATAGGTCTTGATCAATGACACATGTTAAAACCAGTGGAAATGTGTATCAGCCATGGGTGGTGGGGAGTGTCGGGGGTGAAGGGGAAAGTAGGAGCATGAATCATGTAACCATGTTAAAAATGAATATTAATACATGTTAAAAAAAAAGAATTAGCACCCGATTGGTTATTGATTTGGGTGCGAATAAAGTATTGAGGATGATTTCTAAATTTCCTCTCAATAGCTAATTGTGTTTGTAGGATTATTATTCAATTCAAGCAAGGAACATTTCCTTTTATTAACCTGGGAATCTGTCTTCTGCCAGATCTTAACCTTCATCTCCTGAGTCTTTTTCATTTTAAGGAATCACAATTTTTTTTCTACATTATCTCTATTAAGAGCAGTAATTCGCCAAGCTCTACTTAGTCTTATTTCAAATATGAATCTGTGAGAGGTTCCATCCAGATTTGGGTCAGTCTATTTTCTTTGCATGTATCTAGGTGTCTTCTGTGAATAATACAATATAATATCCTTGCAAGAAGTCAGTAGCTGTCTAATTTCTAACAATGTCTCACTAAATCTCTTCTAGTTTTAAAAATGCAGATGATTCTGTCTTGGGATTGGATACATGAAAACTTCAATAAAGTAATTCACAGTCTTAAGAATCTTCATCATGCTCTTTCTCATTTGTACCTTACCATAATCTGTTTTCCTTTTCCACAGGCAAACACCTAAGAGTTCAAATTGCCAATCTTCCACAAGAGTGCATCAGAAAATTTTTTCCAAAACGGAAGTGCTTTACTTTTGACCGTCCAACAAATGATAAGTCACTCTTAGCTCGGCTTGAAGAGGTCCATGACAGTCAGCTGGAGCCCGTTTTCAAGAACCAAGCAAATGCTTTCTGCTCTTACATATTTTCCAATGCAAACCCCAAAACCCTTAGTGGGGGAATCATGATCAATGGAAATCGTGAGTTTCCTTTGCCCCAAAGCATCCTTCATGGGGACTCAATATGTGTTCCTTGTTTCTTTATATGTTTACAGATATTGCAAGATTTTTATATCAATCTCCAAATGAACATGGATTTTCTTCATTCCTGAGTTTATAAATCTCTAGAACCATGCATTCTGAGATAATGCCAGTGATTTTTGATGGAGATTAAATCTGATGCCAAAGGAGTCAAGAAAGTGAATGCCTTAATTTGTCAAAGAGGAAGCAAGTGGAGTTAAGAAACTATAAAACAATGACTTTCACCTATTTCTGACAAAATTCTAGAGCACATCTTTGAGGACACAGTTTGTGAGCACTAAGAAAGTGAATCAGTTGTACAAAAATCCTACCAATTAAGCAGATTTCCTTGTTTGGCACTATAAATGGATTTATGTAGATTAGAGAAACAGAGTTAACATAGCAAAGCTAGATTTCAGTGGAATATTTGTGTGTCATGCTTGAATATGAAAAAGAGAGGAGATATAAAATAAATGATTGTTCTTTTATGTAGATTCAGAACTTATTAAATGGCAAGACCCCAAAAGAGACCTTAATTGCTTGAAGTCAGCTTGAAGGGAAGTCTATTATGCCATGCCTGAGGACTTTGGACCTTTCTCATTAACAATGACAAAGTTAGAGAAGATGTCAATGGAATGGTAATCCAGTGTGAAAATGGAGGGAACTCAGAACAATTAAGACATTGAATAAAAAACAAGATACAGTGTTGTCTTGAAAGGCAAAAACAATGAGTCTAAATGATGATGAACCTGATGAGAATAAATTTAAAGGTCTCTATTTGGGCAAAAAAAATTAGCTTAAATAGAAGAGAGGGGCGATAGGAATAAACAATAGCTCTAGGAGGAAATATCTGGGGAATTTCATGGAGTACAAGCTCAATACGAGTCAGTAGACTCAAATGCAGTTATTCAAGCCTTCATTGTTGAGAATGAATAAAGTGATAACTCCTCTGGATTTACTTGACTCTGCTTAGGCTACATCTGGTGTTCCATGTTCAGTTCTGGACATCACACTTTAGGAAACACATAGACATAGTCAAATATTTCCAGAACAATACAGCAAGGATCAGTGAAAGGACTGAATTTCACATATAAGAATGAACTCATAGAAGAAGGCTAGATCCCTTCTTCTTGACTTCAGAGGTAAAAACTAGAAGCAATGGATAGAATTTCCCAGTAGATATATTTGGGCTTGATAAAAATTAAGACTTTCTGACCATTTGAATTGTGAAAACATAAATTGGGTCATCTTGAGTGATCATGAGCTGGCTCCCTCTAAGTCAAAATTATCTAAATCAAAATTCAATAACAAAATTGATATTGAAATTCATTCCTAAGAATATTGTCAGAGATCTTTGACCAGGCATGAATTTTACTAGGTAATTAACACTTGGATCAAATTGAATAACAGATTTTCTTTGCTTCATCTTTTATTGCATTTTATATATCAGGGTTGGGAATGCTGCTGGAGACCTATGTGAAAACCATCTCTAGTGGGGACATTCCCTGTCTGGAGAATGCAGTGCTGGCGTTGGCTGAAACTGAAAATTCAGCTGCTGTGCAAAAAGCTACTGACCATTATTTGCAACAGATGGCCCTCAAGGTACAATTCCCCACAGAAACTCTCGAGGACCTGTTAAACCTACATACAGACTGTGAGAAAGAAGCCATCTCAGTTTTCATGAAGCATTCTTTCAAGGATGATACACACAAGTTCCAGGAGAAACTGGTGGTATGTTCTCTCAGCTATTTGTCCTTCCTCTTATCTCTCTTTCCTGATTAAAACTTAAAGACAGGTCAACCGCTTTCTAAATTTTTTGACCTTGGAGGTATATCCCCAATTCATGAGAGAAGAACCTGGACCATCAAGACAGCTAAAAGTATGAAGGCCCAAATCTCACTTGTCATGAAGAGATGCTCCCTCCTTGTGACACACTGAAATAAGTTACTTCTTAGAGGACCAAATACCACCCACTCGAATCTCTGCTGAATAGATAGCAGCACACTGCAGTTTTGCTCCAGGTCACAGATTCTTTCATCTTTAAACAACTTCCTCCTCCCAGCACCCTCAGCTTCTTTCTAGGAGCATCTCCTGCCAGTCCAAATGTCTGCCCAGTCTCACTTAGATTTGTAGCTTACACTTTGTCCAGCCTAAAGGGAGAATCATTATTATAGGATTTCAGGACAGGCAGGGACATGAGGGATTATTGGATGAAATCTCCTCATTTTAAGAGTGAGGACTTTAAATCCTCAAGAGGATAGGTGACTTGACAAAGGGGACCTAGCCAGAGTAA
>NC_058133.1:39659418-39681265 GCF_016433145.1 Gracilinanus agilis | reverse complement strand
CCATGGGTTCCCCCAAGAGCTTGGTCCACTCAAACATTTCCTCTATTTCTTTGATCTTCATTTTCTCATTCATCAGCTCTTTACCTTCTCCAGATATACCCAGATCTCTCCTTTATCCTTAAAACACCTTCATTTGATCTTGAAGTTTCCTCAAACAAGCTATTCTCCTTTTTATAGCCTGCATATTAGAAAATATAACTATATTCCATCTTTCCCTTTCCTTCTCACTCTCTTCTTAAATTCTTACAGTTTGACCCCTGACTCCATCACTCTTTTATAGTTCTTCTCTCAAGGTTACCAGAGATTTCAATGGCTAAACCCAGGGACCTTTTCTGAGAACTTCTTGACTCATCTGAAGTGTTTGAAACTGTCTAGCAACTCATCTTTTTGGACATTCTCTCTTGGTGTGGTTTCTATTATATCCTTTTCTCTTGATTTTCTTTGTACTCGTCTAAACACTTCCCAGGCTAGTTTGTGAGATCACCATCTTCCTCCTACCCAGTGAGTATGGCCATTCTTCAAGGCACTGTCCCGAGTCTTCTTCTCTTTTATTTTTCCAGTCAACACATGCTCATTTTGACTCTGAACCACATTCATCTCCTTTCAGTCTTGTTCTCAGACCTCTCTTAAAATACACTATCATGAACACATAAATTCTCATCCTTTCCACCTGCACATATTCATTTTTTTTCTCATTTCTACTCCCACTTTCCAGAATCACTGCCATTGCCTGCTGAGCTTGACCCACAATGGCCATCACTTATGACCTTTCCTGTCATACTCCCCCACATGCCATTTCTCATGACTACTGCTATGTTAGTCAGGAGACCCGAGTTCACATTCCACTTCAGATATTTATAAATGATATTTATAAATTATGTGCACATGGCTGATGTTACCCAGACTCTTAAATCTGTTCCTGCATCCCTACTCTCACCCCTTCAAATAAGAGCAACAACTGTTCCTGTAACTTCAAAATGCCTCTTTATAGATACTATTTCCATCATTGAAGTACCTGACTAGTCTGAATTTCATTGATTTTTCTTTGAATTCACTGGGTTTCCTGTTTGTTAGGATGTTTAGCTAAGAGGTTCCAGCCCTCTTGCGAAGCCCTTCCTGAAGTTGCTTTGGTGATTTTGGAAGAGGAAGAGTGATTTATTTTGACTTTGTAAATAAAGTTATTGTTACCTACATCTTATGATTCCCAAATATTTCTTTGAGGATTTTCAACACTTGAGATTGAATTACTAGACTGGCCTACTATAAACCTAGATAAATCACTATCTTTGATATCTTTGATATCTTTTATCCTCTACTTTGGAAGTCTTCATACTTGGGGTCCTTTGGAAACTGCTCTTTTGTGGCCTCTTTGCATTTTCATGACTAATTTCTAAAGCTGTATTTCACTGATTGAGTCCTAAATGAAAGAAATACTTTCTTTTCTTTACAATGAGCAGGACTTAGGTTACAGGAGCTAGGCTAATAGTTTCCTCTTGGATGGGTCACCAGGTTTATGACTTTCAATATCCATCCTTCCTCCATGCCTCTTTGTCCTAGACTAACTTGCTTCAAGTTGCTTTCAAGTAGGCCTGTCCCTAATTTCCTAACTTTACTGGATAAATTAAATTGATGAACATATCTAAAGAGTAATCCCTGATGGGCCAAAGAACTTCTCAGTCTCTGAATTAGAAGGGGCCTCATAGGTCATCCATTCCATCTCTACCCAAACTAGAATCTCTTTTATAATATATATTGCAAGTGGTTATTGAATTTGATGGTAAGGCTCACTTCCTATTGGTTATACCAGTTGTTCCTTTATGATGAGACAAAACTCATCTACATAGCCTGGAATGATTCATAATAATAAAAAACAAAATAAAATCAAGCCATGGAAATAAATGTTATTTATACATAGGTTGGGGAAAAGCTGAAGAAGTTGTAATATCTGAACTTTGAAATTTTTTCTATTAAAAATCTCAGAGATATGGAGCCCTTGAGGGCAGGAACTATTGTTGGTTTTCTTTAGATCTCCAGTGCTTAGCTTAGTGCTCAGCTCTTAAGACATGCTGGCTGAATGATTCATTGTTATTAGTTTGTTCATGTATGTTCTAGTCATAATGGAGCAGGGGACCAAAAGTATTTCTAGTGGAAAGTCAGGGAATATTCAGGGTTTGTCTAGTTCAGTTGGATCATAGAGTATGGACAGTATGAGTCAAGATTGGAAAGGCAAGTCAATTAAATAAGCATTGGTCACACATCAAACAGGGGCCAGGCACCATGTGTACACAACATTGATTTATAAAGACAAAAGGGAAGTAGTAATTGCTTTCAAGTAGTGATGATTGATGGGGAAATATAACACAAAACCAGGTAAGTAATATGGAATGTGTACCCCAAAGATTCTTGAGCTGGGCAGTGACTTTTAAGAATGCCATTTTTGAAGTTCTGTGTATAATGGCTTGGAAAGGAAGGAGAGTGGAAGCTGGAAGCTCAAGGGAGAGATTATTGCACTAGTCTGGAGGAGAGGAGATAATAAATAGCCTGCATTAGAGTAGTGGTCCTGAGAGAAGAGAGAGAGGCATGGAAATGAGAGTCACTGAAGGATAGAACTGGCATAACTTTTACTGAATGAAAGGTAGAGTGGCTACCCCCAAGCCATGTTCCTTGTAAGACTGAGGCAAGATCTGAGCCCAAGTTCCCTTGCTTTCTATCCAACATTCATTCCACAAGGTCATATACACAAACAATCACAGTATTGACATGAGAAAAGAGGAAACTGAATTTGAGTTGAGATCTCGAGGGAGAAAAGCATTTATTAGCTCTAGGTCAGTTGAGTCTTCAGGAGAAGTGGAATTTAAGGGTAGGCTTTCTATTGCCTTTACTCCAGGGCTCTATGAAGAGCTTGGGGGACTCACATCTGGAACTCCATGAGGTTAAAGGTTGGGGACTAGAATCTTTTCCAGATATTCTCTGATTCAATTTGGAGATTCCTTCCAACTATTATATTTTGTGCTTCTAGGGGTTCAGTGGGATCATTGGCAGTGAGAAGGTACTCCTGGATCCAAAGAATGGGCCTTGATCAGTGTCTCTACTCATTCAGTGCTATCATATTATGGCAAATGCTTCTCCAAATGAGTGATTATATAGTATTTCTCAATCTTCATCAGAGAGGATAAAGGAAATGTATGTAAGACTTACATTTCAAGGGAGAATTATTTTTTATTTTACTTTTATTATTATGCAAAGCACATTCCCATATTGGTCATTGTTGTAAGAATGCCTTTGCCCTCATACATGACCAAAACCCCCAAATAAAACCAAAGATACACTGATGTGAAAGATGACTCCATCAGTTCTTTCTCTGGAGGTGGAGAGCATTCACCGTCATGTCTTTCAGGATTGTCCCAGATCATTGCATTGCTGAGAGTAGCCAAGTTCTCAAGAAATCATTGTACAATATTGCTGTTACTGTGTACACTGCTCCCAAGGGACAATTATTAAATTATATATTTTTACAGTTGGTTGGAAATAGCAGTGGGATGTCCAGATTAGGTGATGGTGAGGCAGATCCAAGGAGGGTTTCTCAACTTTCCCTTCTTTGCATGGGAAAAGTCCCATTATTGGCATGCTAAATAATTTTATTATTGTATCTGGAGACTGGCCAGTAGGGCCGTATTTTTTTTATCATATCCCAAATAAAGGTGCTTAGGGAGCATAATGGAAGGTCTTGCTTTCCTCTTTGGAGCACTTTAGTTAGTTATTCAATAAGCACTTATTGAGCACCTACCATATATCAGGTTATATGTTAAGGATTGAGGATGTAAAGAAATAAAAAAAGTACACAGTTTCTGTTCACAGTCAAACAGGGTAGCCAATTTGCAAACAATGATGTATATTTAAGATAGATAAAGAGGAAAGAAGAGGTAATTCCAGAGAGAAGACTCTAGTTTTGGAGGTGTGAAACAAAGGCTTCCTGAAGAAAATGGGATTTTAGTTGAATTTTGAAGGAAGACAGGGATGCTTAGGAGTCAGAGAGAAGAGAGAATATTCCAGGCAAGGAAAAAGCCTGTGAAAAGAGAATGGAGTTAAGAGATGGAATATTATATATGAGGAATAATAAAAAGGTTAATGTTGGTAGATTATAGAGTGTAGAGTCGGAAACATACTGGAAATGCAGAAAGGGACCAGGGTATCAAAGACTTTAAAAACCAAATTGAATTTTAAGTTTGATTCTCGAGGCAATAGGTACCTCTGTGGTTTATTGAGTGGGAGATGTGGTAAGTGAGGGAAGACAAACTGTAGAGGGGAGAAATGTGAGGCAGGAAGACAAAGCAGCAGGCTCCTGAATCATACAGCTGTGAGGTGATGAGTCCCTATGCCAAGCTGGTGGCTGTGTGCATAGAAAGTAGGGCATCCATATGAGAGATATTACGACTGTAAAATCAACTGATCTTGGTGAAAAATTGGATATGGTGTGTGAGTGAGAATAGAGTCATGGATGACACCTACAAGGTGATCCTGGGTGCCAGGCAAAATGGTAGTAGAGGACACAAAAAATTCAGTCCTCCTTGGCTTATCCCCCTCCCCTCTAGCAAGCCTGAGTAGGGTCAGGTTGAACTAAGGAGGCTGAGGTAGTCAAGGTCTTTGCTCCAGATGTCCTTCTGTTTACTGCTCCAGAATTGAGTTCCCAGAATCCTAAGAAGATAACACTTCCCAGGATCCGGTTTTGCTATTGTTTAGTTTCTCATACTAGTTAGACTTGGGTTCCCAAAGGTTAAGACTATATCTTAACTACTGAAGCAACAGCCTAGGGGA
Source organism: Gracilinanus agilis (assembly GCF_016433145.1). NCBI lineage: Eukaryota > Metazoa > Chordata > Mammalia > Didelphimorphia > Didelphidae > Gracilinanus > Gracilinanus agilis. The sequence goes on along the minus strand of NC_058133.1, from coordinate 39,676,450 downwards.
AGCAGTAGCCTAAAGCCTGTTGATAGAGTAACATGGTGGAATAAAGCTAGATTGGTATAAGCCTGCAGTGTGAGAGTCTCCTCCCTTCGCACTACCCTACCCCTCAGTTCCAATTCTGGGATCCCCAAGATCATGACAGTCCACAATGACAATAGGAGAGTTTGGAAAGGGCAGGGTTTAGTGGGAAAGATAATGAGTTCAGTTTTAGACATGTTGAACTTAAGACATCTATTGGATATCCAGTTTTGGATGGCCATTACTAATCAGGTAGTGATGGAACACTAGTGATGACTGCTTTCTGTCCACTTAAAGCAAACTGAGATTCTTGTAGACTGTCCTAAGAATGAACATTTCTCATTTAAATGACTCTGTTGTTGTGGGTGAGTGAGACAGTGAAGCTTTTATCTTCACAATATAATACAGTCGCATGATGGGTCATTCTTGTTGGCAATTTGGTTTCTGAGAGCCTGGATCTTACGTTGATGTGCTTCTCTCTTCTTCTCCTGCTCTTCTTCTTGTAATCGTCTTTCTTCCTAGAGAGAGAGAGAGAGAGAGAGAGAGAGAGAGAGAGAGAGAGAGAGAGAAAGAGAGAGAAACAAAAAGACACCAACAGTCTGAATGTAGGTGAAAACAGAGACACCTCTCTTAGGTAAGGCAGTACAATTTAATCCAAACAAGCTCTATTAGGAGGTGATAGGTAATAAAATACAAAGATAAAAACAGTAACCTGTGTTTCTTAATGTAAGGTAAGTAACCTTAACTTCTAGCAGCTTAATAACTTTCTTCATTGAAACATGTGAATATGTATACAATATATGAACATATGAATATATATACAATACACTCTGCTAAGCTCCGTGGAGAATACCAAGAAACAAAACACTGTCCTTACCTTTGTGTAGCTTACAATTTAGTTAGGGAAACAATATAAAAGCATAAAATGAAAACTAACAATACAAAGCAATATATTTGTTTTCAAAGAGTATTACCAAAAGGCCCTTTGAACATTTAGAAAAATAGAATGTTAGCTATTTGAATGCTCTGAATTTTCCCTTCCCTCTCTTCTTTCTCTCTTCTTCCTTCCTTCCTTCCTTCCTTCCATCTTTCCTTCCTTTGTTCCCTCCTTTCTCTTTCCTTCCTCTTTTCCCTCCGCATATTACTTCCTTTCCTCATTTCTTCTCTCCTTACATTCTTCCCTTATCCCTTCCTTCCCTTCCTTCTTCTTTTCTTCTCTTTCTTCTTTCTTTTATTCCCCCCTTCCTTCCCTCCTGACCTTTCAGTCTTTAAAAAATTCTCAGAGCCTCAATTAGTGACTATACAAAGTAGGTATTTGATAAAAGTTTGTCAAATGAATGAGTAAAAAGAGACAGGATATATTGTCCTGGAATATATTGATCTGTTAGAGCCAAATTTTCCCTATTCAAGTGTAACTGAGTATTGGTGGACTAGGACCATGTAATACCTGTAGTCTCCTATTATTTTCTCTCTCTGCTTGTGCCAAAAGCCACCTCCTCTGGTTTTCCAAATCTTCATTTATCTTCCTTATTTGCTCTTGCTGTATGTTTTGCCTTTCTGTTATGGTCTGCTCCATCGTCGATAGTTGTGTTTTCCGCTTGAATATAGCATTTGCTGCAGCTTCTGTTTTTCTCTGTTCCTCTGAGGTGGAAGAAAAAATAAAAATTTAACTAGAGAAAGATGGAGAAAATAGATAGGGTAGTGGATAGAGTGCCAGGCTTGGAGTCAGAAAGATCTGAATCAAATCAGGCCTCAGACTTATTAGCTGTGTGACTCTGAGCAAGCCACACCCTAGTTTCCTTAGTTTCCTCATCTATAAAATGAATTAGAGAAGGAAATGACAAATCACTCTGCTATCTCTACCAAGAAAACCCCAAATGGAATCACAAAGAGTTGGACATGCTTCAAACAATTAAACAAAACAACTAGAGGGAGAGGGCTGCTCACTCCCCAAGTCTTCTTTCTCTGCTGATTTTTATTTTTTCTATATAGTTGGACCTCTTCACTTGAGTAACGAGTACTTGAATAGAGAAAGATAAATATTTAGCAAGAAAAAAAGGAATCCTTCTTGAATTCATATGCTCTCAAGAACATCAGATCATCTTATATAACTTTCTCAAGGACAGAGGGCACAGTTCTCAGGACCACTCAAGCTAGATTCTCTTCATATGCTTCTCACCTTCCTTCTTTTTTTCTTTTGCAGTAATGGCTTGTTCTGCCTGCTTAATGTTGTCAGCTACAGTTTCCTTTGACTTCAAGTATTCTTCCAGAGACTTCTCTGCCTGAAGTATAGAACGATGAACTTGAAACAGGAAGCAGTGTTGTGAGAATAAAGCCAAAGCTTGTTCATTCATTTGAGCAGAGCTTACAGGGGATCATTCCAGCTGACAATACTATTAATTATGCAGCTTGGAAAAGATCCTTAAAATTTCATGGCTCCCCTTACTCTGAAACCCTGAGCCTATGGCCAAAGGGAAGATTTACCTGTATCCCCTTCCCGGGCTTCTGGTTGTAATTTTCTATGGACTCTTGCCTCTTCTGAAGAAAGATAGCATAGCCACCTGGTTTAGTGAAGTCCCCTTTTTGCACTGCTTCCTCCAGAGGCCTGAAAATAGCCTCAAGCAAAACTGTACATCGGTCTAAGGACTCTTGTTCATTTTGTCTACAGAAGTCATCTAACTTGGCTTGTAGATGATCCTTTAGAATGATACAATTTTTAAAGAGAGTAAGATCTAATATTAGAAGAATAAACTGAGAATGTTACATCCAGAAAATGAACATGAAGACAAAACGTGAAAGACTNAAAAGAAAATATTCCCTGGTGAAGGGCAAAAGACAAAGTGAAGAGACAAGTTACACTTATCCCTTCCACATTTGGGGTACAGTGCCCCTGTGATCTGGAAAGTCGGCATAAAATTTTCTGACCCTCCATTTGTACCAAATAAGAAGTTTGAATTTTCTTCTTTCTCTTTTATGGGGTGTTTACATGACCTTATTGTAAATTTTGGATTAAGGATGCATTTCAGAATTTCTAAACATTTTTATGGCTTTCACTGCCTTCACATGTCATTTGCTGCTTCCAAAAGGCTCCAAAAAAATTTCCCATTTAATTACAACCCATGATATATCAAAACTGCAATGGGGAAAGTTGGGATGTGGAAGGAATAGCTATATTCTACAGCTTATGAAAGTAGTGCTTTTAGACCAAACTCTATGGTCTCTGATCCAGGGAGATGGATCCCAATAATGGATGAGAACATCTGCCCTACTGTGTCCTGAATAGGAGTTGGGACTTGCTAATATTAGGCCACCACAAGATTGGGAGATTTCTACATTGTTAGTCTATCAAGATGTAAAATAATTGTGGTCCCTATTTTACCTTCATAATAGCTAAAAAGAAACATAATCTCAGGATTAGTGAGATACAGTTATTGCTTACCTTTACCTTTATCCTTTCCTCCATAAAAGAGAAAAAATTCAGACTTCTTCTCTGGTACCGAAGGCCAGAAAATTTTACAGAGATTTTCGAGATCATGGGGGTGCCACACCCCTAATCACCATGTAGATGTAGTAAATGTAGTAAAAAAATTTAAAATGTAGTACAAGAAATGTAATAAAAATATAAAATACTACCCTCAGTGATTTCAGTTCATCTGACAAATTCCATCCTTGGATACTAAATGAATTTGGGGACCAAAATTCCAAATTGTGTGCAGCAATCTTTATGGGTTTCATGATATAAAGTATTTTTCATATGACTATAGACAGCTTTGATTTCTTCATCTGAAAACTGCCTACTCATAAATTTTGATCATTTATCAATTAGGGAATGACTTGTGTTCTTATAAATATGTCTTAGTTCTCTATATATTTGAGAAATGAGGACTTTATCAGAGATACTTGCTATAAAATTACTCCCCCCCCCAGTTGTCTGTTTTCTTCCTAATCTTGGCTACATTGGTTTTGTTTGTGCAAAACCTTTTCAATTTAATGCAACAAAAATTATCCATTTTACATTTTTAATGTTCTCTATCACTTGTTTGATCAAAGCTTCTTCCCTTATCCTTAAATCTAACAGGTAAAATATTCAATGCTCCCCTAATTTGTTTATGATATGATCCTTTATGTTCAACTCTTGTACCTATTTTGAACTTATCTTGGTATATGGTGTGAGATGATGAGTTATATTTGATTCCTACCCAAACTGCTTTCTAGTTTTCACAGAAATTTTTTGTCAAATACTGAATTATCACCTCCAAATTTTGGTTCTTTGGGTTTATCAAGTACTAGATGATCGCGGTCATTTACTATTGTGTATCATTTACCTAATTTATTCCATTGATTCATGACTCTATTTCTTAGGCAGTACTAGTTTGTTTTGATGTTTAACTCTTTGTAATACAGTTAAAGAGTTGGTACTGCTAAGCCACCTTCCTTCATATTTTTTCATTAATTCACTTGAATTTTTTATTGATCTTTTGTTCTTCTAGATGAATTATTATTTTTTCTAGCTCTAAAAAATGATTTTTTGTATTTAAATTGGTATGGCACTGAATTAGTAAATTAGGTAGAATTGTCACTTTTATTATTTTTGTTTGGCCTGCCCATGAGCAATTATTATTTTTCAATTGCTTGCATCTGAGTTTATTTGTGTGACAAAGTTTCGTAGTACTATTCAAATAGTTTCTGGATTTGTTTTGAGAGGTAGAGCTCCAAGTATTTTATATTGTCTAGAGTTATTTTAAATGGAATTTAGCCACAAACAAAAGAAAAATGTGGGATGATAGTTGATTTCCTACTTTAGAATTCCAATCCCCAACTTTTTTGGCCCACCGCCCCCTTTCCAGAAAAAATATTACTTAGTGCCCCCTGGAAATTATGAAACTATTTATTGAACTCAGAATAGAATGTAATACAAAAAAGTGTGGCCATCACCTCCTCCCCTGGAGTGCTGCAGCACTCACCAGGGGGTGGTAGGGCTCACTTTGGGAATCACTGCCCTAGAGGAATATGACAGTAGCATAGTTAATAATCATCTGAATTAAATTTGTCCATTCCCATCCATGTTCATGGACACTCAAAGTGTCAGTGTTTAATCTTTCCATCTTCTTTTTGACCACATCCAGCATACTTTGATTTATTGAACTTACATTCCAAGTTCTTATGCAATATTATATTTCTAGCACTGGACTTCCCTTTTGTCAACAGATACCCCTGTAACTGAGCTTCTTTTCAGCCTATTCCAGCCCATTGTTTCTGGCATTACTGATTTCTACTCTTCCCCAGGGATGTGTTAGATACCTTCTGATCCAGGGGGCTCATCTTTGGGGATGCTACAGATAACTGAGGCTGCTGGGCAATGTGATGGTTAAATCTAGGGGCTACTTTCAGCCTTCCCTGGTGCCCAAAGGGCCTCTAGCACCAAACTCTACAGCCCATCAGACTTGAGAAGAGTGAGGCTTTCTTCAGGACTATCATCATTATTTTACATAAGCAACCTTTTTATAGGTATAGGTATTACAAGGCAAGAAGGACCTCCTCCAAGCCATTTATCATGTTGGAAACCAGAGTGCTCTTTCTCTCATTGAATAGAGGCAGAGACTGGGGCAATGATTTAATTGATCATATTAATTATAATAATTAGACAATTAGATCATCTCCATGAGGAAGTTCCCCTTATAAATGTGGGTCAGCATCTTCTCTGTAATTTATTGTTTTAGAGAGTTTTCTAACTCATTGAATAGTGAAATGATTTGTCCAGGATCACACAACTATTCTGGGTAAGACTTGTATTCTAGTCTTCTTGGTTTATGCTCTCTATAATCCATGTCATGCATACCCATACCTTTCTCTCTTCAAATACACATGGAAACTCACATTCGGATTTTCTGCTTCTTACATGTTTGATATGTATAAATGTGGGGGTCTTTGAATCTGCTTTATATAAAGACACAATTCATAATGTTACCGAAGAAAGTTTTATTTTGAATAGGAGGAAAATAGGAGACCTTTGAATACATAATCAATAACCAGAAAGATGTAGTAAAAGAAATGTGAGTGCTTTAGCCTAGAGAACACTAAAGGAGGACATAATTAAGTAGGACATAATAGAGGTCTCCAATTAGCTGGAGGGGTGTCATGTGGAAAAGGCATTAGATTGTCTCTTGTTGGTCCCAGAAGGTTGAACTAGAAGTAGCTTTCATACTATATGATGCAGCTCTCCATGGAGCCATAGAGAATTCAAAGGGCATCATGTGATGTTTTAATTTTCAAGGAAAACACAGGGTTACCCAATAGCTGTCTGACACTAGGAAACTACTGCCTAGAGAGAGATAGTCTGTAAATTCAACAGTAGATCACACTACGTTCTTTTTGATAACATTTTGGAATGTGGGAGATAATAGTCTGTTCATTTGTGTTTTTCTCCAGGATGGTAAGTTCTTGTTATACCATCGTCTCTCTGTGAAACTGGGTTTTTGGCAGTTGCTCGGTGAAAAAACAACTACTAAGCAAAAATCAGGGTGAGACAAGAAATGGGTTTGTATGGGGCTAGTTCTCCAGATCTATTTATCATCTCCAGATAATCTGATAAAGATGGCTTAGTTGATAAGAAAGAAACAGGACACAATTTTCTGTCAGCTCATATTTCCAGCTCAGCTTCTGGCAACATGGAGTTTATTATATATACTTCAAGACTCATTTCACACAAAAGAACCCCCTGAAATTTCATGTTTGTGCAGAAGTTACAAATTGCAACTAGGTACCTTGGAATATTCCTATATTCAAATAATAGTCTTATTTCAGGTCCTTTAGGATTACTGAGATGATCAAATTATTCCGAGGTTTGAGAAGTTTCACTGTGCCCCAGAAGCATATACATACATTAGAAATTATGACTAAGAATGAAATAAAAATATTTTCCCTTTCCTTTTATGTATATTGATTTTTTCAAATGACTACTAAATTGTTAGGACATAAATACTTGTTAGAGTATTTAATAAATTGAACTGTTAGGTATTACTTTTGTTCAAGGGATGCTATGAAAATTTACTAAGACACTAAGGGTTCCATGAACCAAGAAAGTTTGGGATTCCTGAATTACAAGTTACAAAAAATCATATTCAGACTTATTGTGAAGCATATAGCTATACTCACTTAAAAAAAGTAGTTAACAGATAGCTCTCTTTGTTTGGAGATTGTAAGGATAGAGCTTACAAAGTCAGTTTATAGGATGAGGGAGCTCTCGGTTGGCCATCTCCTGGACAATAGTGGACAAAGTATTCTGGGACTCTTATCTAATAACCACTCAGAAGAAATAATATTAAAGCTGGAAAGGACACAAGAGATCATCTAGCTGAGTTTCCTCATTTTACAGTTATGGAAACTGAGGCTGGGGAAGGTTAAATGATTTATCCAAGGTCACACAGACAATAAGTATTAGAGTTGGCATTTGAACTCAGGTCTTCTGACTATAAATTCAATACACTTTCCATTGATCACCCCAAATCTTAATACTTCAGAGCTTAATTAGGGGTTCTTAAATTGGGGACCATTTTACTTGAACTTCTACAAATTTGAAGAATCACAGGGACAAATTGGAGTGTAGTTATCTCTGGAGAGAGGTAAAGGGATTTGTCCTCCATGGTTTTCAGAACATATCAAAGTCAAGAGGCCTCCATTGAAGCCCCATTTTATGTATGATTTGGGGGGAGATTACAGCATATATCTGGGCCTTGTGGTTTCTTACTATTAGTAGCTCACATTCATATATCACTTTAAAGTTTCCAAAAAGCTTTACTTATTTAATCCTTGCAACAAACCTGTGAGGTAGGTGCGATTATCACCCCTATTGCATGGATGAGGAAACTAAAACCCAGAGCGTTCAGTGACTTTCTTAGGGATCTACATCATTTAAGTGTCTAATGGCAGATTTGAACTCAGGTCTCCCTGATTTTAAATTCTGCCCTACCCATGGCATTAAGGAGCCATGTTTAAATGAGGCAGTTAGATCCCATGACCATCCAGCCTACCTTCTGACTCTGAAGTCATCAAAAGGAATGGGGTTTTCTTTCTCCCAGACTCTTTACCTTAAAGGAAAGGAGTCTTTCATTTAGTGGAATGAAGTCTCAGTTAACTAATACTGAAGAGGTGAATGCTTTTCAGAGCAACTTTTCTGATGAGCATCAGTTTTCCTTTTTAATGCTTGGGAGAATTAGAAGCAGGAAACACAAACACACACACGTAGGGAGATCTCAGTGTCATTTTTTTGGTATAAAGTAGCTCATTGCCTTCACCCCAAAGCCAACCAGTTTTCCTGTACCAGGTAAAACAAATATCATTCCAGTGCCTAAACAATCTAGAGCTTTGGCTATCCCAGGGGTTTCGTCACTTTCAGCAGATTTGATTTTTTCTTGTAGGTCGTTTATCTCTTTGGCCATCTTCTCAGCTTCCTTCTGAAAGCCATCAACCAAGAGCTTCTCTTGTTCCTAAGAGAGGACAAAGGCATGTCAGCATCGCACCTTGGTTAGTCTCCACTTCACCAAGAACCAGCCACCTCTATGCATTTATCCCACAGAAAGTGTAAGCTCTAAGTAGATGAGGGGGGGGGGGAGCGATGGCCCAGGCAATTTATCCTCAAAGGACATTCCTGAACAGTGAGAAAAGCTGTGTAGTGTTTAGACCTTTTCTGCAATAAATCAGTACTTCTATACTCACTACATTCACAAGCATGTAAGCTTTGGGGCTAATCCTAAACCTAACACAGCTGAACATAAAGCTGGAATCATGGACTTAAAAATGGGGAAAATGAGGGGTTCAGTGCTGGGTTTGGAGTCAGGAAGACCAGAGTTTGAATTCTGCCATTAACTCTTACCAGTTCTGACTGGAGTTCCTTAACCTACCTGCCTTAGTTTCCTGCACTGAGGCACCCTGACCTTAACCCTCTAGTTTTCAGAAAAGATACCTCATAATAGATGATATCTCTGAGAAGTTTAGCAACGGAAATTAAGCCAGCATTTTCTTACCTCAAGACACAGAGGAACCTGACAGAGATAATGTCAGAAATTGCTGCCTAGGAAACAGAATTCAAAAAATAGACTTAAGTCTGAATAACAGAAGTTAGTTGGGATAGCCTGGGATCTTTTTTCCAAAGAGCTTGTGCCTTGGATTCTGGAATCTCATTCTGGAGAGGTTTCAAACTGAGGTTTGGAGAAATATGTGGATCTTCCATGGCAGGTAAAACACTGAAGGATATTTCCTAGACTGATGACTATATACATTAAAGTGTCTGCCTCATGTAAAAAGGCTGAAGCAGAAAAATTTCTGAGCCTTTGGCTTTTGCTTTCAACTAATTATGTCTTCTGATTGACTAGAAAAACATATACATTGGTAGGAGCTTGTGAATTTTGAATTTTATAGGGTGTGAACTTGCAGAAGCAGTAAAATCATTAAAATTGGTCCTGTGTCATTTTCTTATTGATCTTAATTATAAGTAATAGCTTTTTTCTCCCTATACTGCTCTTGTCCTATCATGGTTTTTTGTTTCTGAACTTAGGTCAGCTGGTCTATAATGTAAAGTTTCAAAATCCAGCTCTCTTACCAATCACTGATCTTTTCTTGCTTCAGGAAATTTTTATTGGCATTGGAGAGTATATGAAAAAGAAATGGGGGGCAGCTGGGTAGCTCAGTGGAGTGAGAGTCAGGCCTAGAGACAGGAGGTCCTAGGTTCAAACCCGGCCTCAGCCACTTCCCAGCTGTGTGACCCTGGGCAAGTCCCTTGACCCCCCATTGCCCACCCTTACCAATCTTCCACCTATGAGACAATACACCGAAGTACAAGGGTTTAAAAAAATGCTAAAAAAAAAAAAAAAAAAAAAAGAAACTGTGTTGGGCCTGATATCCTTAGCCACTAAACCATCTTTCACAGATATCTGTTGACTGTCCAAAAGTCTGAGCCACTATCATGTACCTAGACTTCAACAATGAATCCCTTTTAGTCTCATGGGAGAAAAAGAGCCCGTTACCAAACCTCCGACTCATCATGTTGTTCTCTGTGCCTTAGTTCTGTCACCCATCATTTTGTATTCAATCCCATGATGTCATCTACTCTGCTCTGTGCTTTGTTCTTTATTCCTCAAAACCCCATAAAAAGGGAACTGTGTGTCTGCTTGAGGTCTTTCACATGAGTTGAGGCAAGTCACTGACCCATTTATTGACAGGAAGTTTGCCCTTGCTGATAACATTATTTTGTTCAGATATCTACCTCAGTTTGCCCTTTTGTTCAAATTCTGCTTTAAAAAGTAGACTTGTCTGGGCAACTCTGGGAAACTTGTGATAGCCAGAGGGATGCTCTGTGAGTGACCCCCAAATCATATGATCTTTACAACTATTCTATACACTCAATGATGCAGTTGTGACTGCTCCTGTTTTATAGCTGAGAAAACTAAAGATGGGAAGGGGAAAAAGGATCAAATATAGATCTTCTTATGAAAAGTCCAGGATTCTTTAATCTTTGCCAGAGTCACTCACACATGGGCAAATTTCCCTTCTCTGTCCATCTGCCCATCCCTTTCCAGCCATAGTTGTTGTTCAAGCATAGATATGAGCCCAAACTCTTCGTACCTTTAGTTTAATATTTAGAATCCTTTCATTTTCTCTCATGATCTGGACCCTCTCTTCCATCATCTTCCTTTCCAATTGCTTGATGTTTTCTTCATAAGTTCTCTGCTGAGCTTCCATTAATTCCTGTAACTCCTTCTGTTGCCCTTCCAAAAACTTCTGCTCCTTCTCAGCTGCTTTTCTTTTGACTTGTTCAGCTGCTCAAGTGTTTGATGAAAGAGAAAAGATTAAATCAAGTGAGGCTAGTTTTCATTTCCTGTCAGTCCACAAGCACTGCAAACTGTGCCAGACACTGTACTAAACTCTTTAGAGCCAAAAAGCCAATAAAAAACCCAAAATAAAAACAATTCCTGCCCTCAAGAAAGTGACATTCCAATGGAAAAAACACTATTCAAGTTATTCTATAATGTAGGAAATATATAGAATGAATAGAAGGCAATATAAATGGGGAAGGCATTAAAAGCTGGTGGGAACAGAAAAGGTATTTTGAAGAAGATAGGTTTTGAGGGAACCAAGTGGTGTCAGGAATAGGATCAATCAATAGAGGATATCTAGTGAGAAGGCTAGAGATTGGAGATGACTTGTGTCTGAGGAATTGCAAGTGAGTCAGTGTTTCTGAAATGTAGAATGCATAGAGGAAAATAAAGTATAAGAAAACAAGAAAGAGAAGAAGGGACCAGTTATGAAGGGCTTTAAATATTAAATGGAGGAGTTTATGATCCAGGAGGTAATAGGGAGTTATTGGAGTTCATTGAGAAGGAGAGTGGCAGGTACGTTTTCCCAAACTATGAGCAAGAAACTGGGAATGCCTAAATTTCTCTTTTCTTGGTTAGATCCAGAGAAGCAGAGCTGAGGATGTCCAGGGCAATAGTCCTTTCTGACAAGCTAGATTTACAGTCACAATCACATTTTCTGTTCACATATCCAGTAGGGACTGAAACAGTAGAGACAAAGGAATTTCTAGTGATTCAGGAAAATCTTCATGCCATACTCAAACCCTTTGGTAGAATTTTGTTTTATCTAACCAAATCCCCTCCATGACTGGAGTATCACACTCCAGCCCCCTATACCTTCCAAGGCCTTCTCTTGTTCAGTGAGAGCTCGATCCGACTTCAGGATGGATTCTTCTGTCATTGCAAGTGACCGTAGAAACCTTTGGAGGACCTCATCTGCCTGGAAAACCACACAAGACAGACACACATCATTTCCTCCAGATCCAATGAGATGCTGAGAAGGTTATACTCTCTGTGGTAAAAGCAATATCAGTTTTATAGGCTAGTTTAATCATTTCCTTAAAAAATATTGAAAGCATTTTTGGTACATGATTGACATAGGAGACTAAACACAGGGGCCATTGAAGTGATCCACTGGTTAGTGAGTATGAAAAAGCCAAAGAACAAGAAGGCACAGGTATGAGCATCTCATTTTATTCTAAGCTTGAACCTGAGATACCAGGCCAATCTGCATCAGGTCTGGTCTATTATGACTCTTCTATGGCTCAACTTGCTAAATGCCACAGCAAATTCTCTGGTCAGGAAGAAGAGATTTCTGCCATGAACTTCCAACCAAGATGGGAACTGAAAAGCCAAACATGTCTAGACTGCCTCTTGAGTATTATTGGTAGGAGAAAGTTTATGCTCAGATACCCAGTGGGACTGATGGAGTCTTCCTTGCACTCCTGGCTTCCCTGGTCTTTCCTTACCTTTACCCCTTTCCTGGGTGCTTTATCATAATCATTCAGTATTTTTTCTCTTTCTTTCTTGTAGAGATTGTAACCTCCTGGCAAACAGAAGGCACCTTGAGAAATGGCTTCCTTTAATGTCTCAGAGAGGGAATTAAGCAGAGTTTGACAACGTTTGGTTGATTCTTCGTCATTCTGATGTATGAACTCCTTCATCTTGGTTTCTAAGATTTTCTGCCAGTGAGATGGGGAGAAAGACAATCAGGAAAAAGAAAGTGATCTAACAGTAATAATAGTAATAACTGATGATAGACACAAGTCCTCAGGGGTTATTAAAGTGGTTTATATGCCCTGTTTCATTGGTGATGGAGTGAGAGTATAAAGAAAGTATTGAGAGAATTTCTAGTTTCTTTTGTTTTCCTGAAAATATATATTGTGTGGTAGAATAAAACTTTAAATCCTGGTCTAGGAACTAGGACACTTGGGTTATGGTTTTAAATTTGCTACTTTTTAGCTAGGTCACCATGGAAAAGTCAAGTATCCTATGGGGCTCAGCATCTTCACTCTCAGATTTGATTGCATCAAATGATCCCAAATGTCCCTGCAAGTGCTGGAAACCTGTTATAATGATTCTCACTTCAGGCTGGGCCAAATGAGTATTAATAGGCTAAGTAAGACTGAGCAAACTTCTGACTGGCAAGAGATGCCCCTAGAAGGAAGCTGAGGGTGCTGGGAGGGGAAAGGTATATAGAGATGAGTGAGTCTATGAGCTAGAGCAAAATTACAGTGTGCTCAGAGAGAGCTATAGTGCCATCTATTCAGCAAATATTTGAATGGGTGGTATTTGGTTCTCTAAGAAGTAACTGATTTCAATGTGTCACAAAGAGGGACACTTTTCCTGGCAAGTGAGATTTGGCCTTCATACCATTAGCTCTCTGGAGAGTCAGGACTCTTTTCTCTTGACCTGGGAATATACCTTCAAGGTCAAAAGAATTTGAGCAATTGACCACTCTCTAAGTTTTACTCAGGAAAGAGAGACAAGAGGAAGGATAAATAGTTGAGAGAACATACCGCCAGTTCTTTCTGGAACTTCTGTGTGCTATCCTTGAAGGAATGCTTCATGAAAATTGAGATGGCTTCTTTCTCACAATTTGTATGTAGGTTTAGCAGAGTCTGGAGAGTTTCTGTGGGGAAGTCCACCTTGAGACCCATCTGTTCTACATAATGATTGGTAGCTTTTTGCACAGCAGCTGAATTCTCAATCTGAGCCAAAGTCAATACTGCATTCTCCAGGCAGGGAATGTCTCCACTAGAAATGGTCTTCACATAAGTCTCTACCAACATTCCCAACCCTTAATATACAAAATGAAAAGGAAGATGAAACAAAGAGGAAACTTCATTAAAATTTGTCCAAGTATTAATTATGTAGTAGAATCTATGACTAACCAAGGTTTCTTTGGCAATGTTCTTAGCAAGTGGCTTGCAATCATAAATGACTAACTTTGACTTAAGAGGAGCCCACAATCACTCAAAACAATCTTTATTCTACATGTTAACTATTTAAGTGGTTAGGAAGTCTACATTTTTATCAAGCCTAAATTTATCTCTTGGAAAATTCTACCCATTTCTCCTAGTTTTTATTTCTGAGGTCAAGGAGAATGGAGCTAAGCCTTCTTCCATGGGCTTGTTCTTGTGAATACCTCAGTCTTTTCACTGATTTTATTTGTCTTGTTCTAGCAATGTTTGATCTTGTCTGCTTTTTCTAAAGTGTGACAGGGCAAAATTAGGATGTTAGTGCATTGCTGGTGGAGTTGTGAATTGATTGAACCATTCTGGATGGCAATTTGGAACTATGCCGAAAGAGCTCTAAAAGACTGTCTGCCCTTTGCTCCAGCCATACCACTGCTGGGTTTATACCCTAAAGAGATAATAAGGAAAAAGACTTGTACAAAAATATTTATAGCCATGCTCTTTGTGGTGGCAAAAAACCGGAAAACGAGGATATGCCCTTCAATTGGGGAATGGCTGAAAAAATTGTGGTATCTGTTGGTGATAGAATACTATTTTGCTCAAAGGAATAATGAACTGGAGGAATTCCATGTGAACTGGAACAACCTCCAGGAATTGATACAGAGTGAAAGGAGTAGAACCAGGAGAACATTGTACACAGAGACTGATATACTGTAGTACAATCGAATATAATGGACTTCTCTAATGGCAACAATGCAATGATCCAGAACAACTCTGAGGAACTTATAAAAAAGAACACTATCCACATTCAGAGGAAGAACTGTGGGAGTATAAACACAGAAGAAAAACCAACTGCTTGAATGCATGGGTTGATGTGGATATGATTGGGGATGTAGACTCTTAAACGACCACCCCAGTGCAACTATCAATAATATGGAATTAGATCTTGATCAATGTAAGATGTAAAACCCAGTGGAATTGCGCATTGGCTACGGGCAGGAGAGAGGGGGTTTAAGAGGGAGGGAAAGAACATGAATCCTTTAACCATGGAAAAATATTCTAAAAAATAAAAATAGAAATATGAAAAAAAATAAAGTGTGACAGGTCTAGGACAAGGAAGTAATGAAGATGCTTAAGACTGGGAATTACTATATTCAAGTTTTCATGTTCCCATTCCTAAAATAGAATTATAGGTACATAATTTTAAAACTAGAACTAAATGTTCATATTCAGCCTAAATGGAGCTAAATACATCCAGAGGAATTATAGTTTCCTTCATTATCAGGATTGCAGGCTTGAACAACTTTGTTTTTTATAGTTACTGATTGATATTAAACTAGTAATCCATAAAATTCCCCAGATATTTTCTCAAAGACCTATTGCCTATCCTCATCTTCTTTATTCTCTATTTCAGTTTTTTTGGTATCCAAATGGCAAACTTTGCATTTATACTTAACGGGTACTGTTATTCACTTGGAGTCCTTGTTTTATCCCATTGGGATTACATTATATTGCATTTCTTTCATTCAATGTATTATCTCTTCCTCTGAACTCAATGCTATCAACACATCAGATTATCATTCTTTTTGCATCTTCTAAACTTCACAGTATTGTTGAGAAATGTATAGAACTCTATGGCATGACATTTATAGACTTCCCTCTAACTTGACATCCAACTATTAAGGACCATGCTGGGGGTCTGGTCTACCTAATCTACATAACAACATTGTCTATTTTACATCTCTAAATTGTTCATAAACATAGAATAACATTGTTAATTAAATATATTCTGTTGAAATTTAACTATACTACATTGACACTATTCCTCTGATCTACATCAATCCAGTTATAATGTCAAAGATATTTGCTTAATTTGTGGGATTTTCATGACCCCTGCTCCTTTTTCTTAGTCTTCACAAACCACCCCCTTAATTGATCTCTAATTAAATGAAAAATAGAAGTCAAAGTTCACCACTATATAGTTTATTAACTCCACTCACTTCTCCTTTGGAATGTTAAGTCAATTGCTTTTCTCCACTCCTGTGGCACCTCTCTAATGAAGATTTAATCTCCATCAAAGATCACTGATATTGTCTCAGAGTGTATATTACTAAAACTGTAAACTGAAAAATAGTGAGACAGGAGGAAAAAGGAACTCATGTCCATAATAAGATTAATGCAAAAATCTTACAATGTCTGTGAGCATACAAAGAAATAAGGAACACATATCCAATCCTGATCAAGTTTACCTTGAGACAAAGAATACTTACGATTTCCATTTATAATTATACCCCCACTGAGGGTTTTGGGTTTTGCATTGGAAAAGATGTAAGAGCAGAAGTTGCTTGCTTGATCCCTGAACTTAGCATCCAGATCACTGTCATGGACTCTTTCAAGATGCTTTAAGAGTAAAATGTTATTCATTGGAAAGCCAAAAGTAAAGCACTTTCGTTCTGGAAAGAATTTTTTGATGCACCCTCGTAGAAGGTTGGCCATTTGATCTCTGGGGCATTTTCCTGAGGGATACCAAAACAGATATCATGGCAAAGCATAGACCTAGGTCAAGGGAGTGATAAAGATATTAAGACCGGGAATTACTGTATTAACATTTTCTTGTATTCATTCCTAAGTTATAATCATAGACACAGAATTTTTAAAGCTAGAAGACATTTAGAGAGAAGGTACTGGAAATCAGATAGCTTTTCACCTCTTGTGAAGCTAATGTACTGTGTTATTCACAGGAAACATCTAGATACTTGTTGAGAAAATGAATTTCCCCCAAATCTGAATGGAATTAGCCAAAAATTCACATTTGA
Source organism: Gracilinanus agilis (assembly GCF_016433145.1). Lineage (NCBI taxonomy): Eukaryota > Metazoa > Chordata > Mammalia > Didelphimorphia > Didelphidae > Gracilinanus > Gracilinanus agilis. The sequence continues at coordinate 39,659,851 of NC_058133.1, read as the reverse complement.
ATTACAACTAGGGAGAATTTGGCAAATTATCTATATATAATTAGATAGATTTTATCTAATAATAATAATAAATAGATTTTATCTAATATATATAAAATCTATCTAATTATATATAGATATATATCTATATCTATATAATTATATATATATATATATATATATATATAAAATCTATCTAATTATAGATAATGTAGAAAAATAATTTTGGTCCCCTAAAATGAAAAAGACCAGGATATGAAGACTGAGATTATGAAGAAGATAGACTCCCAAGTTAATAAAAGGAAATCTCTCTTGTCTGAAATTGTCAATTCCACCACTACAAATAGAATTAGCTGTTGATAGGAAAGTATTTCAGAAGTCATCTTCAAACTTCATTCTTGTATAACCAATCTGTTATTAATTTTACCCCCATAATATCTCTTGCATTTCTTGC
>NC_058133.1:39647408-39657417 GCF_016433145.1 Gracilinanus agilis | reverse complement strand
CGATTTCCATTTATAATTATACCCCCACTGAGGGTTTTGGGTTTTGCATTGGAAAAGATGTAAGAGCAGAAGTTGCTTGCTTGATCCCTGAACTTAGCATCCAGATCACTGTCATGGACTCTTTCAAGATGCTTTAAGAGTAAAATGTTATTCATTGGAAAGCCAAAAGTAAAGCACTTTCGTTCTGGAAAGAATTTTTTGATGCACCCTCGTAGAAGGTTGGCCATTTGATCTCTGGGGCATTTTCCTGAGGGATACCAAAACAGATATCATGGCAAAGCATAGACCTAGGTCAAGGGAGTGATAAAGATATTAAGACCGGGAATTACTGTATTAACATTTTCTTGTATTCATTCCTAAGTTATAATCATAGACACAGAATTTTTAAAGCTAGAAGACATTTAGAGAGAAGGTACTGGAAATCAGATAGCTTTTCACCTCTTGTGAAGCTAATGTACTGTGTTATTCACAGGAAACATCTAGATACTTGTTGAGAAAATGAATTTCCCCCAAATCTGAATGGAATTAGCCAAAAATTCACATTTGAATTACAACTAGGGAGAATTTGGCAAATTATCTATATATAATTAGATAGATTTTATCTAATAATAATAATAAATAGATTTTATCTAATATATATAAAATCTATCTAATTATATATAGATATATATCTATATCTATATAATTATATATATATATATATATATATAAAATCTATCTAATTATAGATAATGTAGAAAAATAATTTTGGTCCCCTAAAATGAAAAAGACCAGGATATGAAGACTGAGATTATGAAGAAGATAGACTCCCAAGTTAATAAAAGGAAATCTCTCTTGTCTGAAATTGTCAATTCCACCACTACAAATAGAATTAGCTGTTGATAGGAAAGTATTTCAGAAGTCATCTTCAAACTTCATTCTTGTATAACCAATCTGTTATTAATTTTACCCCCATAATATCTCTTGCATTTCTTGCCTTCTATCCACTTTTATTCCACAGTCATCCAAGTTCAGGCCCCTATTATCTCTCACCTGTTCTCTTGCAATAGCTTCCTAACTGATTTTCCAGTCTCAGTTTCTTCCTTTCTCCTAGACATAACACACCCACCTGCCCTTAAAATGATTTTTCTGATTATGTTATTCTTTGGGTCCAGAAACTAGGTATAATGGTTCTTTTAATGCCTTTGGGATCAAAGATAAAAACTACTCTTTTCTATTAAGCTTTTCTCAATCTATTTCTAAATGTTCTAGATTCAATTTACATTGTTCTCCCAACATCCTCTAGTCCAGTCACATTGGCCTTCTTATTATTCTCTGTATATGACATTCCCCCCACTAATCTGTATGTTTCTGTCTCTTCTGCCTTCATTCCTGGACTCTTCTTCTTCCTGTCACCTTTTCTTCTTGGAACCTTCTATAGTGGCCTTTGCTCATTCATGCAGCTCTTTAGTTTTTTTCTTATTCCTTTGTCTCCCACATTTATTCTGTGTATGTTTTTACACCACATATTTTTTTCACATGGTTCACTCCCTTCCCTGCCATGATGATTCTGTTTTTTAAGGGGAAGAATTTCTGTCCCTCTATGGGCAGCACCTATCAGGATCCCTCAACTAGAGTAAATATTTAATTAACCGAAGGAACTTGTAAAACATGATTTAGAGACATTCCTAGTGATATTAGAACCCCTGCCTATATGCCATGAGGGAGTTACTAGCCTACAATAAAAATAGTGCATAATAAGCCATTTAAATATTTAGCTTTATAACATATTATGAAGTATGTTAAAAGGAAAAAGATTCCTAAGGCAATGACAAAGGTGAACAGGAGCATCTGATGGTCAATCAGAAATTTTTAGGACAAGCAAGATCTATTTCAGAGAAACATAGCCAATATTTCTTTAGAATTCTCCAGAGGAGGAACTCTGTGTCCTCACAAGTGAATAGATATTGAGTTAGGGGAATTTTAGAGATCTTGGAATCCAAACTCCTCATTTTACAGATGATGAAACTGAGGTTTAGAGACATTAAATGACTTTCCCAAAGTTACCTAGGCAATAAGTTCCAGAGATGTAATTTGAATCCAAGGCCTCTGACTCCCAATGCCATTTCCTGTATGATGTGCAACATGATCTCTCAAGGACATGACTATATCTTATTATTGACAAGGTCTATGTTTTTACTAGAGAGGAAGAATTACTCTGGCTGTCTCCTGGACTGAATGAAATAACCCTATATAAACCAAGTCATATTCTCTTTCATTGAAATTCTGTGCTCACCAAACAACTGCAGGACATATAGAAGCATCTACTTTCTTTTATAAATTCATAAAATATAAACCCATCACAGAAGGTGGCACAAATGGATTTTCACAGGGACTACTCCATCTGGGGAGAGATCTCTAGATTATGGAAATTCTAGAGCTACCAAAAAGAAATCAACTGACACCAAACAAAGCCACGAGAACCACGAAAGCATCCATTTCTATAGTCCATGAGACTGAAAAGAATAAATCCCAGGAATATCCCAGCTAAGATCCAAAGAAAAGGGGGAAAATTGCTGTCATTCCTTCCTGCCCTGCCCAGGACTACCAACATGCCCAATCTAAATGCCTCATAAATTACCTTTACTGAGTTCCAAGGAACTTTCCAGGTATGCATCTGAAGTGATAGACTGTCCATCCAGCTCAAGGTCCAAGATAAAATCCCGCACAGTCCACACAAAGTCTGGAAGGAAGCCCACAAAGTCTGCTGAGTTTTCTTCTGTATCAGGGTTGGGTGAGGATTTGACTTTGATTAACTTGGTCAGCTCTGTCACATATCTAAGATCTTGGATAAGGAAAAGGAAGCACTCACCCATATTAGCAGTTTCTAATTCTACTTGTGGATTCTTCCCTTCCCTCCATTGAGTCTTATAAATTTTCCCCCCATCCCTCTCTTTTATACTTAATGGATTTCAGTAAGAGAATTAATTCTGGAGCTTCTATTTTATATTTGATTTTACTTTGTAAATGATTTTATTCTGCAACTATATTCTACATTCTGTGTAAAAAAACTAAAAATCTCTATCTCTGAATGAAGAAGCTCATACATGCAAAAGTTCATTTTCTTCTCTGAAGTTATATACCAAAGGCTCAAGCTTTTCCACAATTATTTTTAGTTAAATAAAAATCATGTTTTCAATAATTTTAGAAAAGGCAGGTTAGACAAGGAGAGATCGGTGTCATGAAAATCTAGGGTGATCATTTAGAAGAAGAGCTTTCCTGCATTTCCTGCAAGGTTTGTATCCTTGAGAAGCTGGACTAACTGACTTTGTCCCATCTTTTAAAAAGAAGGTCTTATCTAATCCCCCATATGCCCATTCATCTATAAAACTGGTTTCTTATCAATGACCTCAGGATGTAATTGGGACCAATATAATTCACAAAAGCATTCCTTAGAGATAAAGAGGCATGGTTCCCATCCCATGTGTGCCTATGCCCACTTTCTTTGATATATCCAATAATGAGCCCTCAGTCTTGTGATGCTGGCTAATTATGGGGAGACTAGGAAAGATCCCTTACTGAAGGTGATATTTGAACTAAGATGTAGAGAAAAGGGGAAAATAGTAAATAGAATATTTGAGGGAGAGAATTCCAGGCATGAGAGATAAGAAAAAGGCTCTGAGATGCAATGTCAAGTAAGAGGAAGAACAAGAAAACCAATGTGGCTTTATGGTAGAATATGAGGAGGAAATAATGTATAAAAAGTCTGAAAATGTAAGGAAGGGATGTTTGTAAAAGTTTTTAAAGGCAAAGAGAAAAATGTATATATGATCCTAGAGGTAATAGAGATTACTAGAGTTTGTTAAGTAGATTATTGAGCAACATTGTCAAATCTCTGCATTATGAAAATTACATTCATAACTAAACGGAGAAGGGACTAGAGTAGGGAGAGACTTGAAGCAACAAGACTAACTAGAAGTCTATTGCAATAATATTGGTATGGGTGATGAGGACCTACACCAGAATGGTAGCAATTTCAGAGGAAAGAACGGGGTTTTGGGGAAAGCTGTTATAAAGATAGAAGTGGAAACTCATGAAAAGAGACTGGATGTAGAGATTGAGAAAAAATGAAGAGTTGAAGATGACAGCTAAGTTGAGAGAGTAGAGACATAGGGGGACATTGGTGATCATGACATTAATAAGATGTGGGAAGGGCTTGGGGAAAAGATGACAAATTCTGTTTTGAACCTTTTGAGTTAGAGATGTTTATAGGATATCCAGTAGGAGATGTCCAATAGGTACCTAGAAATGAGAAAGCAGAGTTCAGGAGAGAAGCTATGATAAGTAGATGGGAGTATAATTAGTATAGAGATGATAATTGAATCCATTGGCATCAATAAGATTCCCAAGCAAGAAACCATAATGGGAGAAGAGATGATATCTCAGGGTCAAATCTTGCAGTACACCAATGGTTATTGGCCAGCATAAGAGACTAAAGACAGGTTAGACTAGGAGAAATTTGTCATGAAAATCTAGGTAGATCATTTAGAAGAAAAGCTTTCTCCTCAGTGGCAAAGACTGCAGAGGGGTCAAGAAGGAGAAGAGGTCATTAGATATGGTAGTTAAGAGATTATTGGTTATTTCCCTTGATATTCTTGATCTTTTGTTATTCCAAATGAACTTTGTTATAGTTTTTCCTAATTTAGTAAAAAAGTTTTTTGGTAGTTTGATAGGTATTGCACTAAATAGGTAAATTAATTTGGGTAGAATGGTCATTTTTAATATGTTAGCTCATCCTACCCATGAGCAATCAATGGTTTTCCAATTCTTTAGATCTAGTTTTAATTGTTTAGAAAGTGTTTTGTAGTTGTTTTCGTATAATTTCTGTGTTTGTTTTGGTAGATAGATTCCTAAGTATTTTATATTGTCTAGGGTGATTTTAAATGGTGTTTCTCTTTCTACCTCTTGCTGCTGTGATATGTTGGAAATATATAGAAATGCTGATGATTTATGTGCATTTATTTTGCATCCTGCAACTTTGCTAAAGTTGTTGATTATTTCTACAAGCTTCTTAGTTGATTCTCTAGGATGTTTTAAGTAGACCATCATATCATCTGCAAAGAGTGATAGCTTAGTCTCCTCATTGCCTATTTTGATATCTTCAATTTCTTTTTCTTCTCTAATTGCTACTGCTAGTGTTTCTAGTACTATGTTGAATAATAGAGGTGATAATGGGCATCCTTGTTTCACTCCTGTTCTTATTGGGAAGGCTTCTAATTTATGCCCATTGCATATGATGCTTGTTGATGGTATTAGGTATATACTGTTTATTATTTTTAGGAAAGGTCCTTCTATTCCTATAATTTCCAGGGTTTTCAGTAGGAATGGGTGCTGTATTTTGTCAAAGGCTTTTTCAGCATCTATTGAAATAATCATGTGATTTTTGTTTGTTAGATTGTTGATATGGTCAGTTATGTAGATGGTTTTCCTAATGTTGAACCATCCTTGCATTCCTGGTATAAATCCCACCTGACCATGGTGGATGATCCTCTTGATTACTTGCTGGAGTCTCTTTGCTAGTATTCTATTTAAGATTTTTGCATCTATATTCATTAGGGAGATTGGTCTGTAGTTTTCTTTCTCTGTTTTTGATCTACCTGGCTTTGGGATCAGCAGTACCAGATATTAAACTATACTATAAAGCAGGGATCATCAAAACAATATGGTACTGGCTAAGAGACAGAAGGGAGGATCAGTGGAATAGACTTGGGGTAAGTGACATCAGCAAGATAGTGTATGATAAACCCAAAGAGCCCAACTTTTGGGACATGAATCTACTATTTGACAAAAACTGCTGGGAAATCTGGAAAACAATATGGGAGAGATTAGGTTTAGATCAACATCTCACACCCTACACCAAGATAAATTCAGAATGGGTGAATGACTTGAATATAAAGAGGGAAACTATAAATAAGTTAAGTGAACACAGAATAGTATACTTGTCAGATCTCTGGGAAAGGAAAGATTTTAAAACCAAGCAAAAGTAAGACAAAATTACAAAATGTAAAATAAATGGTTTTGATTATATTAAACTAAAAAGCTTTTGTACAAACAAAAACAATGCAGCCAAAATCAAAAGGGAAACAACAATTGGGAAAAAATCTTTATAACAAAAAACTCTGACAGGGGTCTAATTACTCAAATATACAAGGAGTTAAGTCAGTTGTATAAAAAATCAAGCCATCCCCAAATTAATAAATAGGCAAGAGACATGAATAGGCAATTTTCAGATAAAGAAATCAAAAGTATCAATAAGCACAAGAGAAAGTGTTCTAAATCTCTAATAATTAGAGAAATGCAAATCAAAAACAACTCTGAGGTATCACCTCACACCTAGCAGATTGGCTAAAATGAAAGAAAGGGAGAGTAATGAATGCTGGAGGGGATGTGGCAAAATTGGGACATTAATGCATTGCTGGTGGAGTTGCGAACTGATCTAAACATTCTGGATGGCAATTTGGAACTATGCTCAAAGGGCTATAAAAGAATGCCTGCCCTTTGATCCAGCCATATCATTTTTGGGTTTGTACCCCAAAGAGATCATAGCTAAACAGACTTGTACAAAAATATTTATAGCTGCACTTTTTGTGGTGGCAACAAACTGGAAAAGGAGGATATGTCCTTCAATTGGGGAATGGCTGAACAAATTGTGGTATATGCTGGTGATGGAATACTATTGTGCTCAAAGGAATAATAAACTGGAGGAATTCCATGTGAACTGGAATGACCTCCAGGAATTGATGCAGAGCAAAAGGAGCAGAGCCAGAAGAACATTGTACACAGAGACTGATACACTGTGGTAAAATCGAATGTAATGAACGTCTGTACTAGCAGCAATGCAATGATCCAGGACAATTCTGAGGGATTTATGGTAAAGAACGCTACCCACATTCAGAGGAAGAACTGCAGGAATGGAAACACAGAAGAAAAGCAGCTGCTTGAACACATGGGTTAAGGTAGACATGATTGGGGTTTTGATTAGAAACTACCACACCAATGCAATGATCAATGATTTGGAAATAGGTCTTGATCAATGACACATTTTAAAACTAGTGGAAATGCACATCGGCTGGGGGTGGGGAGGGTGAGGAGTGAAGGGGAAAGTAGGAGTATGAATCATGTAACCATGTTAAATTTTCTAAAAAATGAATATTAATGTTTAAAAAAACAAACAAAAAAAGAGATTATTGGTAACTTTGAGTAGGGAAGGGTTAGCCAAATGATGAGGTCAGGAAGCAGACTGCAAAGGGCTTAGAATGGAGTGAGAGGAAGGGAAATAGAGGTAGTAATCATAGACAACATTCTCAGTGAATTTCACTAAGAAGAGTAGAGACATAGTACTGTACCTTTTTGAGATAGTGGGATTAAGTGAAGGTATTTTAAGGGTGAAGGAGGCATGGCTGATTTGTAGATGACAGAGATGCCACCAATAGATGGAAAGTGATTGAAGATCAGTGAAAGATCAGGAATGATAGAGAAGACAATCTTTGAAAAAGAATGAGATGGAATCAAGCAAGCATGTAGAGAAGTTTGCTTTGGCAAGGATAGATACCACCTTTTCATGTGAAACAGAGGTGAAGGATTTGAGGTAAAGGAAGACATATAAGTGATGTGAAATGAGGAAGAGGGGGGAAAAGAAGAGGGTTGACAGTGATAAGGCAGAAGGAAAGATGAAATGATCAAGGCAATTCAGGATTCTTTTTTAAACCCTTCCCTTTTGACTTAATAGATTTTAAGTTTCAGTTGCAAGGAAGAAAATTCGTAAAGGCCAGGCAGTTGGAGTTAAATGACATCCCAGGGTCATACAGCTAGTTAGTGTCTGAGGTCAGATTTGAACTTAGGTCCCCCTAACTACAGGTCTGGTGTTTTATCTACTGTGCACCCTCATTTCAGAATTCTTGAATATGAAAGTGGAGTGCTTATGTCTAATGGTAAGTTCAACCAAGGTCCACCCAAGGTTTAAGTCATAAGTCTGGTGTCAAACTGTCATCCAAGGATTAGCCAGTCTTATTTGGGGACAGTGACCCCCATAAGCTTGACCATCTAATGATGGGTATTTCTGGGCAAACTAACTCATGATGAAAGCTCCTAAAGTATGGATTATCTTATCTCTCCTGGTGAGGGAGCACCCGCATTGAGGATGTCATGGATCTTCTAATTTTCTGAAAGGATATTGCAGGTGTTCCAAGGCCTGGTAGTTGATTGTGCCCATGCTATTGTAGACAAATGTGCTGCTGAGCAAGATGGCCAGGGCAAAGATCCAGGAGTCATTATTGGAGTCACCCTATAAAACAATTTGTCAATTAGCCTATAATTCAACTCTCCATCCATGATGACATATGATCCTTAGAGTCAATGATATATTCGGCTGTAGTCAGGGAACACTCATCAGTTTAAGACTTAGTGATTTTTGGTTAGGACTAGCAGTTGCAATCTAAATCATTGCTTGGAATCTAAACCTAAAAGATTCTCTCTCTCTCTCTCTCTCTCTCTCTCTCTCTCTCTCTCTCTCTCTCTCTCTCTCCCTCTCCCTCTCCCTCTCCCTCTCCCTCTCCCTCTCCCTCTCCCTCTCCCTCTCACTCTCACTCTCACTCTCCCTCTCCCTGTCTGTTGGACATCTTTGTTTCTGTACCCTAAAGAAGAACCCTGATACCTTTCTATCTGACTTGCAGCTGAAATGTCTTCTGACTTGTTCCCATCCATTAGAATAGAACTTCTTTGAAAGCAGACTGTCTTGCCTTTTCTTTTTGTATCTCTAGCATTTAACACAACACTTTGTAATACTAAGTACTTCATAAATGTTTTTTCATTCACCCCTTTAAACAACTCATTCACCTTGGCTTGATTAATGGTACAGAACTTTAAAAGCACAAATTAAGAGACAAATAAAACTCAACTCCATGTACCAAAAGAATGAAGAAATCCAGAGAAAGAACTGTGGGAATAGAAACACAGAAGAAAAACAACTGCTTCATCACATGGGTCGATGGGGATATGATTGGGGATGTAGACTAAACCATCAACCTAGTGCAAATATCAATAATATGGAAATAGGCCTTGATCAATGACACATGTAAAACCCAGTGGAATTGTGCATTGGCTATGGGAGGGGGTGAGAGGAGGGGAGGGAAAGAACATGAATCATGTAACAATTTTCTTAATTAATAAAGAAAAAAGAAAAAAGAATGAAAACACCTAGAACAATGACTTTTCTCTAGGCAGCTAAAGGAAAGAAGGTACTCCACAGTACATATAAAATTAAAATCCTTATCATTTTCTCTTCATATGGACCAAACCTACTTCTGAATAGGACACAAGTAAGTGAAAAGACTTGGAAGAAAATGTGATTAATCAAGATTGTGAAAGATTAGTGTTCAGTATATGGTCAAACACCATTGGCATGCCCTAACCTCTCTAGGTCTCCCTTCCCTTTTCTATAAAAAGATGAGATTGTTTTCTATGGCATTTAAGTCCTGTTAGATCTGAGCAGATTTTAAAGCCTTTCTAAGAGTGGCTCCATTTTATGTTCACAGGCTGTTGATACACGGCTCCCACTATATACTATGTGCTCCAGCCAAAATGTCCTGATTGCTATGTTCCATGCTTAGCATTTCATGCTTTTTTTATAGACTGGATCCGATAGCTGAAATGCTCCCTCTCTTCCACTTGAGTTTCTTGGAAACTTTAAGGCACAACCTATGCGCCAGCTCCTTCAAGAGAGTGTTTCATAAGTTCCCAATTACACCAGTCAAATCATGTTGTCTATTTACTATGCTATCCTTTCCCTCTGTATCTGTGAACCTGTTATGTCTGATGTCTGGTTGGCATTATGGCCTGAATTTCCATATCATTTAATGGGGAGAGGAGGAGGTGACTCTTAGTAGTTACTGGGTTCTAGATCACTGTGTGTACGTGTGTGTGTATAGAGGCAGCATTCAAGATGATGTTTCACCACCAACAATATGTTTCT
>NC_058133.1:39623802-39645852 GCF_016433145.1 Gracilinanus agilis | reverse complement strand
CTCTCTCCCTCTCCCTCTCCCTCTCCCTCTCCCTCTCCCTCTCCCTCTCCCTCTCACTCTCACTCTCACTCTCACTCTCCCTCTCCCTGTCTGTTGGACATCTTTGTTTCTGTACCCTAAAGAAGAACCCTGATACCTTTCTATCTGACTTGCAGCTGAAATGTCTTCTGACTTGTTCCCATCCATTAGAATAGAACTTCTTTGAAAGCAGACTGTCTTGCCTTTTCTTTTTGTATCTCTAGCATTTAACACAACACTTTGTAATACTAAGTACTTCATAAATGTTTTTTCATTCACCCCTTTAAACAACTCATTCACCTTGGCTTGATTAATGGTACAGAACTTTAAAAGCACAAATTAAGAGACAAATAAAACTCAACTCCATGTACCAAAAGAATGAAGAAATCCAGAGAAAGAACTGTGGGAATAGAAACACAGAAGAAAAACAACTGCTTCATCACATGGGTCGATGGGGATATGATTGGGGATGTTGACTAAACCATCAACCTAGTGCAAATATCAATAATATGGAAATAGGCCTTGATCAATGACACATGTAAAACCCAGTGGAATTGTGCATTGGCTATGGGAGGGGGTGAGAGGAGGGGAGGGAAAGAACATGAATCATGTAACAATTTTCTTAATTAATAAAGAAAAAAGAAAAAAGAATGAAAACACCTAGAACAATGACTTTTCTCTAGGCAGCTAAAGGAAAGAAGGTACTCCACAGTACATATAAAATTAAAATCCTTATCATTTTCTCTTCATATGGACCAAACCTACTTCTGAATAGGACACAAGTAAGTGAAAAGACTTGGAAGAAAATGTGATTAATCAAGATTGTGAAAGATTAGTGTTCAGTATATGGTCAAACACCATTGGCATGCCCTAACCTCTCTAGGTCTCCCTTCCCTTTTCTATAAAAAGATGAGATTGTTTTCTATGGCATTTAAGTCCTGTCAGATCTGAGCAGATTTTAAAGCCTTTCTAAGAGTGGCTCCATTTTATGTTCACAGGCTGTTGATACACGGCTCCCACTATATACTATGTGCTCCAGCCAAAATGTCCTGATTGCTATGTTCCATGCTTAGCATTTCATGCTTTTTTTATAGACTGGATCCGATAGCTGAAATGCTCCCTCTCTTCCACTTGAGTTTCTTGGAACCTTTAAGGCACAACCTATGCGCCAGCTCCTTCAAGAGAGTGTTTCATAAGTTCCCAATTACACCAGTCAAATCATTTTGTCTATTTACTATGCTATCCTTTCCCTCTGTATCTGTGAACCTGTTATGTCTGATGTCTGGTTGGCATTATGGCCTGAATTTCCATATCATTTAATGGGGAGAGGAGGAGGTGACTCTTAGTAGTTACTGGGTTCTAGATCACTGTGTGTACGTGTGTGTGTATAGAGGCAGCATTCAAGATGATGTTTCACCACCAACAATATGTTTCTACATGCTTTCTACTTTCGTATGGGAAAAAATCTGTCTGATACATATCTGTACGTTTGATTTTTTTTCTAGTTTCCTTATACTCTACAGCCATGATAGGCATGGTAAGATGACAGACACAGAGTGGGAAAGTTCATTGCTCTATCTGTCCTTAGGGCATGGATTCTTTTAGCTAAAGAGGGTTGGATGTACAAAAAATACTTCATTTAGTCATCATTGAACTTTGGAAATAAGGAGAATTCATCCCAGAAGATTAGGGATGTAGTGATGGGCAAAATACTGCCAAGGGAAATCAACATGGAAGCAGTCTCAGAGTCCTGAGGGAATTTCTTTAATCCTCTAAGAAGCTTTTTTCTCATTGCCAAGGGAAAGGAGCTTGGTGATCAACCTCTCCATTTTCTATCAGCAGTGCTGCTTGGTTTTGACTCCATGCAATATATCATGCCCTCAGTACCTGATCTCCCCATGTCCTTTCCCCCATTTTCTGCTTCCTTTTGTCTTCCTCCATTAGTTTGTAAGATCTTTGAGGGCAAGCATTGTCTTTCTTTTTCTGATTTATATCCTATGTGCTTGACACAAAGTAGGTGCTTAATATATTTTTTATTAAATTGATTTGCCATGAGGATTATCCTATTGGAAAGCACAATAGGACCTTTGCTCATAAAACTTCATGATTTCCCCTTGAGATTCTTTCCATGAATATGGACCTAACAGGAGATAAGGGAATCTTTGCAAGGACCTAATGCTAAGGAATACGTGACCTCAGCAGGCCAACATAGCTACACATAGAGATGTTTCTATTCATGTGCACCTCCTCTAGCCAGTTATTTCAGCTCTTTTACACTCATAGAGTGTATGTGTAAGTATAGGGCACGGCAATTACAAAAGACCTACAGAAAAAGAGTAGTCAAATAAAATAAGGCAACCATGAATCAGATATCATAGAATATGCTTTGGGATGATCACGTTCTCTGCCTTTATATACATCGCCAACAGCTTACATCTGTGCCTTGCTTAGAATTTATACATAAGCATTTTACACAGATTATTTCCTTTAATTCTAATAATAACCCTAGGATAGAGGTGCTATTATTATCATCACCATTTTTTTGAATAAGAAAACTGAGGTGGAATGAGTTCCAGTGATGTGCTCATGGTTATTCTGCACATAAGTGTCTGAGACAGTAATCAAACTCAGATCTTTCTGACCTCAAGTTTAGTAATTTTCCACTATTTCACATGGCTACTCCTTGAAAGCAGAGACTGTATGACTTTGGTGTTTTGGTCCCCTGAGCCCAGTAGGGAGTAGGTTCTTAGCAAAAACTTGCTACTTGTAGACTTGATCTTTTTATTCTTTGGTGAATTCAGAGCCTGGAGGAACAGGTTCAGAAGTGAGGTTTTCTTCCAAAGAAATGGGGCCCTCTGGCAGGAAATGAGATTTCTAGATAACCAGTCAGCCTGAGACCCCAGTGCCAACCTCCTCATGGGGCTTATAGTTAACTTTCTGTTTTGGCTCATCTATTTCTGGTGCTAGAGCTTTGGGGAAGTCTCTTATACAATGAAAGTAGTAGGAACCAGTAGCAGTTAGGTCACTCAGTGGATAGAGAGCCAAGCCTGGAAATAGGAGGCCTTGGGTTCAAATCTGATATCAGATACTTCCTAGTTGTATGGATCTTAATGAACCTGGACAAGTCACTCAGCCCCATTTGCTTAGTTCTGACCACTCTTCTGCCTTGCAATCGATACACAGTATTGATTCTAAGACAAAAGGTAGGGAGTCCTTAAAAATGGAAGGAAGGAAGGATGGAAGGAAAGAAGGAAAGAAGGAAGGAAGAAAAGAAGGAAGGAAGGAAGGAGAGAAGGAAAGAAGAGGACAGAAAGAAGGAAGGAAAGAAAGAAAAAAAAGTAGTAATAAGACATTGCCATGGGTCTTTTGAGTGAATGTGGCATGGTCTTCTTCCTCAAAGTGATGGGAGCATCCTAAAGACCCAGCCTCAGCCCAGGGACCCATTTTAGCTTGATCACTGCAAAGATACACCGTATATAATAACCCTTGGCAATACACTACCATACCCACACAGACCTGCCAGGTAGAAAAGGTAATCACCTTCTTAAGTCAGTTATATTAGGGAAGAGAATCAAGTGAACAGAATATCACTATTTTCATTTACCTTTTTCGCATCACCAAGGCCCTCAGTGTCAAGAAGAACTAAGGTATAGTCAGGTTTTGTGGGATGATCGACGCACCACATCCAGATGCCCTTTGTGTGAGACTCAATGGTGGAGCCAAGGGAGAAGCCTGCAAGAGAAGGATGACACATGAGTGCCTGGTGAGGCAGGAAGCCCAAAGGCTGCAGCAGCCAAACTCATGGGTCCTAAAGTGAGAAATTGGGAAGCTCCTCAATGGGGAAAGAATAATAGCAAGGATAATGATTAGCATTTATATAGTACATTTTACATGTATTATCTCATTGTCTTCACAATAATTTTGTGAAGTCTATATTTCTTTTATCTGCATTTCACAGAGGAGAAAACTGAGACCTAGAAAGGTAAACCAGCATCCCTTGGTCATAAAATCAGAAAGTAGCTGAGGGAGGTTTCAACTTGGGTCTTCCTCCGTCCCAGTTTTCCACTATCCAATATCCTCTAGCTAGGGACAGAGGAATGCAGGCATTAGGTTCAATCAGAGCAATGTGAGATTAGACTTGTGGGGTAAGATGGGTGATAGAGGAGGCAAACAAGATCCATAAGACCTTTATGTGCATGGAGACCTCACCTTTCTAAACACTAATAGTCGTATCTAATACACCAACATATTTAGAGCAAGTTCAGAAAATTGAGGATAGAGAATGAACAGCAGCTCAAAGGAGAGTATCATGGCAGAGTTAGTAGAGGGCAAGGAAGCAACGGCTTCTAATGGAGCCATAGACATATGGGGATAAGCTGTGTGACCCTGGGCAAATAATTTAATCTCTATTTACTCCTCCCCCCAAACTCCCTCCCCTAGGAAACCTGAAGGAACAGGAAAATTGCTTATCTAGAGAATCTAAATTGCAGGATCACAGATCAGTTACACACACACACACACACACACACACACACACAACACACAACAGAGCACAGAAATGAGATGATTTCCTAGAATCAAGCCAGTTTCAGTCTGACTCAGAGGTTGTTGCCCAAGAAAAAAGGATAGAAGGAAAGGAAATAGGCTTATATTAAGAGCCTACTACGCACCTTGCACTGTGCTAAGTACTTCACAAATACCATTTCATGTGAGTCTTACAACAACTCTGCTACATAAGTTCTACGGTTATAACCATTTTACAGTTGAAGAAATGGAGTCAAACTGAGATCAAGTGACTTGCCCAAGGTCAGACTCCTAGTTAAGTGTCTGAGACCAGATTGGTTTTAGGTCTTACTTACTCAAGGTCTAGCATTTTATCCACTTTGAGGGCTTATCCAGAATGCCTATGGACAACAAGTCTACAGAGAAAGATTATTTCTCCTTGACTCTCATAACTCCAAATGCTTTCCTCTTAAGGAAAAAGATTCTTTTTACTATTTTCTGTTATTTAATTTTTGGTAGTATTTGTTGGTATGTTTAGTATTGTTTGTTGTGTTTTTAATATTATTATTTTAGGTCTATATTTTCTGTTTGCAATGGGTGGCCAAGTTTACCCTGATCTTTGACAGTAGCTGAGGAAGGTATGAGCTTAGAGAAGCCCAATACAATTATTTGTTAAATTTGAGTGTAAGCACCAGAGGTATCCAACCATTGTAGGTTTGAACCTTTTCAAAGAAATGATGGTGTGGGAATGCCTACTCACTGTGGGAAGGCACCATTGAAAGGTCTTTACATTGAACATGAGACAATTTAGAGGGATATAAGCCACTGGGAGAATTTTCAGGAAAGAAAATAATGCAACTGGTGCTCTGAGAGAGCTTTCTGGCAATAAGGAATTTTGCCAGATTCCTTGGAGAGAAATCCAGAAAGGGGAAAGCAGGCAGATGTGCCTGAAGATACCCTTACCATAATTTCTAGAACTATGCATTTTTATTTGTGGGGTTTGGTATTGAAGATTATAGAAGGTTGTCCAGAAAGAACCTGGTACTGATTAATTTCCTCTTACCTAGGTTTGAGAAGTGATAGGTCAAAGCCATTTTGGCGCTGAAAAAATTCATGGCTACATGAACCTAGGCTTGATGGGTTGTAAATGTTCCTAGGTTTTGCTGAGGCTCCCTTCAAAGGAAAGCTTCAAGAGACCATCAAGTAACCCTGTGTGTTTTCTGCTTTTGTGGGGAGCCTGGATAGAAATGGATTCTTGCCAGAGTGGGATCCAAATTTGGTGGCAACTGGAGATATCCTACAACATATTATACACCACACTCATATCCCAATAGATCAATGATTTAAACAGTTTTAAAAATTACACCTAAAAGATATGGTGAATAGAAAGGTATATTTTCAGAGCTGTAGACAGAAGAAAAATTCTATCAGTCATGTCTTATAGACAATTATGAGGTAAACTATAAAGTCAACTAACAATAATGAAACGTATTTCAACCAAATTTAATGAGAATGATTAAAGAGATTTCCCAGAGTTCAAAGTTTGTTTAAAACTAGAGCTGTGGTCCTGGATTAAGGATTTCTTATATGTCATAATTCATATATCAGATCCTGGAACTCAAGGACTTCGCCTTATTTCAAGATGAAACGAGGGAGTCTGTCATTCTAACTACCATCACCAATAATTGCTGACCAGCTGCTACATCTGGGCAAGTAAGTCCAAGTGACCTGTGAGCAGCAATATGCCCCAGACTACAGGCCCTATGACCAGCGAGGGCAACAAATTCAGGATGCACAAATTCAGTTCTCTCCCTGAGAGGAAGAGACCCTCCATCCTTATTGCTACTAACAAAACTGCTGATCAACTGCTCCTCACAAGATTGGAAATCCAGCCTCCATGAATCTGTTAGGCATTCTGAGCAGAAGTCCACACATGCCAGGAGGATCAAATGACCACTTGCATCTTGATCATCCCCTCCTTTTCAGATTTTGAGGTAGAGATAGCTCAGACCTCTTCTTCCAAAACCCCTAGGAAGAGGACCACATTGAAATTCTAACCCTGATTATCATCCTTACTTCCATTCTGGCCCCTGCAGCCATTATTCTAGGCAATAGCCTCTTTGGGGAAGAGGGCAGCTATGACTATCACCACTGCCAAGAGTTGAACAACAGCCACTTTTTGGCACCAGCTATTGGAAGCAGGTCAATACAAGAGCCCTGAAAACAGCAATATCACTCTTGCCCCAGTCACTGATATTGCATCCAGTCCACCCCAATCAGGCTGGTTGAGGGGAGCAACACCTTAGAACTAGATACTAACTCTGTAGGGGACATAGCCCCCATTTCATCAGTAGCCACAGTGTGTAAACCCCCCCAAAACAATATTCTCATCATCCCTATCTTTGGAAATGACTGATGGTTCTGCAAGGGTGGTTTCAATCAGTGGAAAAGACAATAAAGAATGCACATTACTCTTTGATTTTCTCTGAACTCTTAGGACCAATGGGTCTTTCCACATGACATAAAGTGTAATCCTTCTTGGTATTATCACATTAGAATATGAGTTCCTTGAAAGTAAGGGCCATCTTGATTTTGTATTGGTATCAGTAGTGCTTAGCATAGTACTTGACAAGTGGTACTTAATAAATTCCCTCATTCATTAAGGTGAAGAAAGGGGAGGTGGGAAGATTCCAAAGGTAAAATTATTGATATTATTCAGGGTTCAGTTTTCATGTAATAGCAAATGAAGTCAATTCTAAATAGATTTCAGTATACAAGCTACAATGTATAGAAATAGTGCTGAAATCTCTGACTCTAGAGAAACAGGACTTGGGTTTAAATCTTGCCTCTTTGGGTTACTACCTATGTGACATTGGTCAAATGTCTCTCTGGATAAAATACTTTTAAATAATGTAATTAAAATAATAAAATAATAATAATTTAAAATAAAAATAATATAAAAATCTCTCTCTGGAGCTGTTTCTACTGTAAAGAGAGGGTGTTGAATTAAATGTTATTTATGGTCCCTTTTGGCTCTAAGTTGGCGATCATATGAGAATAGTCAGCATGAAGAAAATGTTTTATTTTTGTGATTTGGATGGTCTCATTCATCATGGGAATAACTGAGAACCAAATTATTAAATTAACATAATATGGAGTATGAAAAGGAAATTTCCTTTATTGTTTTATTATTATTTATCATAAACTAAGTGACCACATGTGGTCCTTTAGGTGGTTAATAGCAACTATGATTTTTAAAAAAGTTAAACCTAGTTAACAAACTGTGCATAAGACATCAGTTATAATAATAGAATTTTAACCATAGTATTAGGAAGGAAATAGTTTGGTGTGTTAGAATATTATGGCAACTAAGCAGATTAAGAGCTTCTGTTGGAGGAATAAAAAGTCCAGATCTGTGTAGTTATCTAGGAAAGCTGAAACTCATGCTGTGCTCATTTGGAATGGTGAGTGCCCAGAGATTCTAACAAGATCATAGAAAAACGATCATGAGATGTCCACATTTTATTTGATCTTGTTAAAATTTATACCCACTATGGGCTTCTCAGAGTTTTATGACCTGAGACAGGCTCCTATGACTTAACTCCCCCCTGAATTGGTATGATTCTTAATTAGTAATTATAAGATTAATTAATTTTTAATAAGGCATAACCCTGTACTAGAATTTATTACTTCTTATCAAATGTTATCAAATGGTTACCAAAATATTATGCTTTTAACATACTCTGAACATTTTGTCTTGTTAATCATGTATCCTAATTAGCTGTCAAAAAGCCTATAAAAACTGTTGTAGATCTAAATGGGGTCTTTGCCACAGGCTGGGCATGGTGAGATCTCCAGGTCTAATTCCCCACAACTAAAGATGAATCTTTAGCTCAGAATGATGGCCTAGAGATGTTATTTACTCTAATGATAGCATCTTTTGTATATCTTATTTGTATACTGTTTGCATGTTGTTTCCCTCATTAGATTTTGAGTATCTAGAGAATTGAGATTGAATTTTCCTTTCTTTGTATTTTTTGCACTTTGCATACTTTCCAGTACATAGTAGGCATTTAATAAATGTTTATTGACTGACTGCAAGGCAACAGTAAACCCGGAGCCAATAATTCAATAGGTTTCAGATATGCCTTGTAGCAACTTTAACCCTATGGTACAAAATCCTCCCAAAACAGAATCCCAGAGTATGGAGGCTCCACTCACCTGTGTTGTATCCTGCCAGCCTGTTCAGCAGGTAGGATTTTCCAGTACGATACAGGCCAACAATGGCTACCACCACCACAGGCTTGGTGATGGAAGTAAGAATCTGTAGGGCTTGCTGGTTTACTATCAGTTCTCCATTTTTGTTTTCCACCAGACATATGGGGGCCTGCATGATCTCAGCTGATGTTATGGGTCACCTGTAAATGCAGAGGAGTCACTTAGACAGAAATCAAGATGCAAATTTCATTTAATCTTCAAATGGATTGGAGTGGAATTGCCCAGGTGAGTGAGATATTAGTAATAGCAAAAGAGAGGAATTTCTGCATTTGCAGAATTCTTTTTTTTAGGAACACAGTGCTGGTAATGACAGATAACGATGATGATGATGATGATGATGACGACAGCATTAATAGTAATTAATTTTTATAGCATCTTAAAAATATAAAACACTTTATAAATGTTATCTTATCCTCATGGCAAGCCTGGGAGTTAAGGACAATGATTATTTCCACTCTTACAGATGAGGAATCTGTGGCAGACAATTTTTTAGGGTTTAAACACAGGTCTTTCTGATTTCTGCCCCAGCACTCTATTCATTGTACTTGATTATCTTGAGCAGTTCCCCTGTCACTTTATTCTTGAACCCTAGTGCTATCACATAGAAAAATATTCCCAGTCTTTGAAAGTCCCATTCTTGATGTTTCTACCTTGTGCAATAATTATAATTATATCTTTGTATTAAGTTGGTCGAGGCTTTCAGTGGTCATGGCCATGAATAGGTGTGGGTATTTGATAATACGGGACACTATCTTTTAGGGTAAATATCTGATGCTAGTCCTTAGTGTTGCCTCAGTGACTTTGGAACTATTTCTGTCCATTCCTAGCTATCCCAATCCCAACCTGAAGTTTTGGATCACTGTTCCAGTGTCTATTTCCTGATTTCTATTTTGTCTTCAGAATTTGTTGACACTGAGAAGTTCTTTGGTTTGATTTTGGAAGGAGTTGGCCTTAATTTTTAATTTTTGACTTCATGGCAGAGAGAGTTGAGAGTCAGGAAGACATAGGTTAAATCTGACATAACCTGTTTTTTTGATTCTTGGTAAATTACTTAACAATCCAATGGCTCATGGTTGTCTTTAAAACTATGAATTGATACTATTGTGCTCAAAGGAATAATAAACTGGAGGAATTCCATGTGAACTGGAAAGACCTCCAGGAACTGATGCAGAGTGAAAGGAGCAGAGCCAGAAGAACATTGTACACAGAGACTGATATACTGTGGTAAAATCGAATGTAATGGACTTCTGTACCAGCAGCAATGCAATGACCCAGGACAATTCTGAGGGATTTATGGTAAAGAACGCTACCCACATTCAGAGGAAGAACTACAGGAGTGGAAACACAGAAGAAAAACAAGTGCTTGAACACATTGGTTGAGGTGGACATGATTGGGGATGTAGACTCGAAACTACCACACCAATGCAACTATCAACAATTTGGAAATAGTTATTGATCAATGACACATGTTAAAACCAGTGGAAATGTGCTTCAGCCAAGGGGGGGGGGACCTCAGAGGGGTGAAGGGGAAAGTAAGAGCATGAGTTATGTAACCATGTTAACTTTTCTAAAAAATAAATATTAATAAATGTTTAAAAACCTATGAATTGCAGTACAATTGGTAGTGAAAGTAGATTATTACTCCAAAGAAATCTTAGGTCTCTAATGACAACAACAACAACAAAAACTCAAAATAATAATTGGTGAAAGTCACACTCTTCCCAATAGAGAAATCTTAGGTCTCTAATGACAACACTAACAACAAAAGCTCAAAATAATAACTGGTAGAAGTCACACCTTTCCCAGGAGAGAATAAGGACCCAAAATTCTGACCTGATAGGAATCCAGCATCAGTCCCTTAGTGACCACCGTGAACATGAGTGCAACTCTGTCCATTGTTATGTCCTCCTGGTGATGGCTTTGGGATGATGCCTTGAGACCCTATACCCAAAGGTGGCCTCAGAGTGGTCCGTCAGGCATTGGGGGACAAGAAAATGTGCTAACACTCTCTCTGCACCTCTTCTCAGGCCAATGGTGACAGCTCACTTAGAGTTGTCTGAGAACTCAAACTGCTTTGCTCCTGAGCGTTACATTTCCCAGCTGAAATAAATTCAGGAGCATTTGCAGACTTTATCGATTCTGTCTTCTCCCAGAAATAACAAATACCCCTGCTACTAAGATTGCCTAGGTGACAGAAAACAAGGTGTGCCATGCTGGAAATCCAATTCTAATGTGATTTCCACTATACTAGGCTGAGAATTGTTAGTTCCATGTCTGTAAAAGTCCTCAAAGAATTATGTAGTCCCGTCTCCTGCCTATACATGCATTACATATCATCTCTACTTTTACTGATAAGAAAACTGTAACACAAAAAGTTTCAAAGATTTGGCTAGGATCATACAAGTAGAAGAGATGGGACCAAAGCTAGAAGCCAGACCTGAGATAAAGTTAGAGCTACAGGGAAGATAAGGGAAAAAGTTGAAAAATTCATACTTCTTTTATGAGACTTCAAGCCAAACTGTTCAGGAATGCTTTCACAGATATATTCTTCCCCCTCATCTCTTCCCTTTTTTGATCTCTTCTGTCTCCTCTTCTCTTTATTTTTCTGCTTTTCCAAATGATTCTTTTACTTCTTAAGGAAAGAAAGGAATAAAAGAAATTGAAATCAAGACTCTTTTTTATTCTAAGTCCCAAGTCTAGAATGGTAAGTTGGTAAGTTAAAGCGGATGTATGGGTGTGGTGTTTGAAAAAAGGAAACAGTTGCTAAATTATTTCCCAGAAGCGAGGGCTTTAGCAGAAGCAGTTTCTAATGTTAACCTCCAAAACAATAACTTTGTATGTATCAGGATAAAACAGAGAGTCCAGAGCCTCACAGTGCAAACTCTTCAAGTAGATCACCTGGTCAGTGTTCTAAGTCAGTGGAGTGTCCCTGACTTCTGGCAATAAAGAAGGGTTAAAATATCAAAACCTCTCATCTATTGGCATTTATTTTAATGCCCTGTTTTCCAGACCAAACTTATGGACAGAGACTTCTTACATGGAGACTAGATAGTGAAGAGGAGAATTGTTGGATAGCACCTTGGGCAATTGGGCATTTCAGGAATCTATGCAGGATTGCTCAGGAGAAACTGTATGCCTAAAGGAATATTATCATCCTCTTGATGAGATTTCCTTTGGATTTCTGCATCTATCTTTGGAGGATGTGGACATTGTTGTAAGGTAGATTAATAAATTATTATTTAGGAGACTTAGCAGGCAGGGCTGAAGGATTCTAAATGGAATGGGGAAGTAGGAAGTTTTGCTTCTCTCTCTGAGATGGACGTCATGGTGGTTGGGGCAAGTTGTAACTGATCCTGGGAGACCTCAGAGGAAATGGAGTTTGTACCCTGATTTCCTGATATCCGGAAGGAGGATTTTGCCTGTGGGAGGTTAGGTAGAGACTATAAAATCTAGCCTGAGTTGCTGGTCAGCTCAGGTTGGTTTAGCTCCCTGACTTACCCAATTGAAGGAGTACTGGCTGAAGATCTGGGAAAGCTGTACCATCGCTGGAGTGTGTCAGGACTGTACTGTGAGGAGACCCACTTCAGTCCTGCTATTCTTTGGGCCTTTTCTTGCTTTGGTTCTCAGTTCAGTGTAGATAAGACCCTCCCCTGACTCTGTGGTTTGCCCATAGTCTGGTAGAGTAGAAACCCCTTCTCCCTTCTTTAGACTATAGTTTCCTTAAATTAAACTTGTTTTATAAGTTTATCATAAACCCTTTTGTCATTTACTTGCTGGTTTCACAGACTCCTTGTCTAGGTGGAGCGGGGAGGCCTAACTGTCACTTCCAAACAGCAAAACCCAGTTTCCCTGGCTTGTTTGGTCCCGTACTATTATTGTCCATTCCTGTCTCCTACTCACCCTTCTGAACCCCATATAAATATTTAAGTTAACTCCCCTGGTTTTCCCATAAGAGCATGCCCAGTAATGCCTTATTGAGGCTCAGGGACATCTCTGGAGTCTGCTTAGCTACGAATCCATTTTTGTCTCATTGAGCATGAGTGGTTATTTTAGGTTGGGATGATTTAACTGGCCCAGGCTATGTCTATTTAAGTTCCCCTTTCAAAGATTGTTTGGAATTTATTAATCACCTCACCTTCAATATGCCAGGCATCCATTAAGTATGTAGGAAGACTGCTGTGAAGATTTGGATAGTGAAAGGGCAGCTGGGTGGCTCAGTGGATTGAGAGCCAGGCTTGGAGACAGAAGGTCCTAAAATCAAATCTGATGTCAGATACTTCCTAGCTGTTTGACCCTAGCTAAGTCACTTAACCCCCATTGCCTAGCCCTTCTATTGCCTCTTCTACTTTGGAACTAATGCATAGTATTGGTTCTAAGGTGAAAAGTAAGAGTATTTTTTTAACCCTTAATTTCGGTGTATTGTCTCATAGGTGGAAGATTGGTAAGGGTGGGCAATGGGGGTCAAGTGACTTGCCCAGGGTCACACAGCTGGGAAGTGGCTGAGGCCAGGTTTGAACCTAGGACCTCCTGTCTCTAGGCCTGACTCTCACTCCACTGAGCTACCCAGCTGCCCCAAGAGTATTTTTTAAAAAGACTTGAACAGTCAGAGAAATGGAAGTTCAGTACAACTAAGAAAAAATCTTATTTCGGTCAACAGTTTAAACCTTATTCTATAAGCTAAAAATGGATAAGGGCAAGAAAAAATCAGAACTGAACAATAGCAGGTACCTTCCACAGCCATGTCTGCCAAAGAAAAAAAAAAGAAATTTACCCATCAAAGGGATACAAAGATCACAAAGGGTGAAATAAAAAATCAGATTTGACTGGGCATAATTCAAAAATAAAAAGTTCAAATTGATTCAATTTTTCTGAAGCTCTGAGGCAGCATTTAGCAAAACTCCAATGGGATGTCTTTCACATATTATGCTATATTTATTCAAGTAATTGTTAAAAATTATGGGATTGGGAGGGTGGACCCAAGATGGCAGAATAAGGCAGCAATTCACCCAAGCTGTCCCAAATTCATTTCCAAATAACCACTCAAAAATGTCAAATGATGGCATGACAAAATCAACAAAAAGGATGGAATGAAAAAAATTTCCTGGCCAAGTCAAATAAGAAGGTCATCAAGAAAGGCCTGTCTCTGTGGGAAAAGAGGACAATGTAGCCTAGGACAGGTGGTGACTAGGCAAATGATCAGCAAGCTATGCCCCAGCAAGCAAGCAGTGAGGCTCTACAGTGCCAGCAAGGCCCCTTGAACCTGGCATAAAAGGCTTGGGACAGTTCCCTCAATTTCAGGAGCAGAGCCCAACTTTAACATAAAGATAAAAATCATAAAATAGACTGGAAAATGAGGGGAAAAAAGAACCTGAACATAGATTATTATACTGATGAGGAAGATCAAAACAGAAACTCAGAAAAGTCCAACAATGTCAAAGGGGTATATACAAAGCCTCACAAAAAATTATTTAATTGGTATCAGACTGGAAAAGAACTCCTGGAAGAGCTCAAAAAGGATTTTTAAAAATTGGATAATAAAGGCAGGAAAAAATTGAGAATGAATTAAAAACCAGAATCCTAAAATATGTTGTTCATAAGAAACACATTTGAAGCAGAAATATACACAGAGCAAAGATAAGGGACTAGAGCAGAATATATTATGCTTCAGATGAAGTAAAAAGAAAACAAACAAGCAATCATAATTTCAGATAAAGCAAAAGCAAAAATAAATCTAATTAAAGGAGCTAAAAAAAAGAGAACTTGTTTTTCAGTCATTTTCAGTCATGTTTTACTCTTTGTGACCCCATTTGGAGTTTTCTTGGCAAGGATACTGAAGAAGATTGTCATTTTTCCCCTCCAGCTTATTTTACAAATAAGGAAATGAGGCAAATAGGATTAAATAACTTGCCCATAGCTAGTAAGTATCTGAGACCAAATGTGAACTCAAGTCTTCCTGATTCCTGGACCAGCACTTCTATCCACTGTACCACCTTCCTGCCTTTAAAGAAGGAAACTACATCTTTATAAAAGTTACTATAGACAATGAATGCATATTAATACTAAAAATATGTGCACTAAATGCTAGAGCATCTAGTTACTTGAGAAATCAAATGAGTTGTTGGAGGCAACACATGGTAAATTTACTAGTGGGGGACCTCAATTTTTCCCTCTCAGAACTAGGTAAATCTTTTTTCCCCTCTTTTTTTTTAGCTGTAGCTTTTTTTTAAAAAAATTAAGTTCATTTATTTATTTGTTTGTTTGTTTAGGATAGTTTTCCATGGTTATATTATTCATGTTCTATCCCTATTCTCCTCCCACCCCCTCCCATCCTCCTATCCCCTTCCCACAGCCAATGAGCAATTCCATTGGGTTTTACATGTGTTATTGATCAAGACCTATTTCCATATTTTTAATATTTTCATTAGGGTGATTGTTTAGAGCAGTGATTCCCAAAATGGGTGCCACTGCCCCCTGGTGGGTGCTGCAGTGATCCATGAGGGCAGTGATGGCCACAGGTGCATTTATCTTCCCTATTAATTGATATTAAATTTTTAAAAAATTAATTTCCAGGGGTACTAATTTTTTCTGGAAAGGGGCGGTAGGCCAAAAAAGTCTGGGAACCACTGGTTTAGAGTCTACATCCCTAATCATATCCCCATCGAACAATGTGATCAAGCAGTTGTTATTCTTCTCTGTTTCTACTCCCACAGTTCTTTCTCTGGAGGTGGATAGTATTCTTTCTAATAAGTCCCTTAGAATTGTCCTGAATCATTTGATTGTACCACAGTATATCAGACTCTGTGTACAATGTTCTCCTGGTTCTCCTCCTTTCACTCTGCATCACTTCCTGAAGGTCGTTCCAGTTTACATGGAATTCCTCCAGTTCGTTATTCCTTTGAGCACAATAGTATTCCATCACCAACAGATACCACAATTTGTTCAGCCATTCCCTAATTGAAGGGGGTCCCCTTACTTTCCAATTTTTTTTGCCACCACAAAGAACACGGCTATAAATATTTTTGTACAAATCTTTTTCCTTATTATCTCTTTGGGTGTAAACCCAGCAGTGGTATGGCTGGATCAAAGGACAGACAATCTTTTAAAGCCCTTTGTACATAAGAATGAGGTAAATCTAACCAAACGAATGAGAAAGAAATCAAGGAGATGACTAGCATCTTAGATAAACTAAATACGATACATATCTTGAGAGAATCTAATGGGAGTAGAAGGGAATATACCCTCTCAATGAAACATAATATGTTTATAAAAATTAACCATATATTAGGGCACAGAAAATATAGTTGAATGAAGAAAAGTATAAGTTTTAAGTGTGTCTTTTTCAGACCATAATGCAAGTTATATATGTATCAAGGGACCATGGAAACACAAAGTAAAAATTAATCAGAGACTAAATAACTTAATCTTAAAGCATGAGTAATTTAAAGAACAAGTCAAAGAAACAATGAATAATTATTAAAAAGAATGATAATAAATCCAAATCTATGGGATAAGTAGAAGAAATATGTCTCTAAATGAGTAGATGGATAAAATAGAAAAAGAACAGATCAATGAATTGGGGGTTGTTGAGTGGGAAAAGGAGGAAAAAGGACAGAAGAAAGGAAGGGAAAAGAAGGTAGGGAAACTCGAGGAAGGGAATGAAGGTAGCTGGAGTAATCCTCAGCTCTGGTGGGAAATTGACTGGAGCCCTTCTGAGGGTAGGCTAGGATCTTGAGGTAGAAAAAAGTCAGGCTAGTTTCTGGGGGTATTTAAATGGGTTTTATTTAGGTAGTAAAGAAAGGTTAGGGAAAGGTAGGGAAATTAGGCTCTCCAGAATTGCTCTGTAGTCCTGGGGTGGGGGTGGGGTGGGGTGGGGGAAGGCATTCTGGGGGGGAAAGGCTCCAAAACTCTCTCTCTTCTTCTTCTTAGACAAAGGAAGTGGGAGGTGTCTGAGGAATTTGTGACAGAGAGTCCTGGGAGACGTAGTCTCCCTCCCAGGATTTAGAGCCATTTAAAAATGCACAGAATACAATTTTAAGAACTAGAAAAAGAACAATTTTAAAATCCCCAAATAAATATCAAATTGGAAATTTTAAAAATCAAAGGTAAGATCAATAAAACAGAATGTAAGAAAACCAATGGATTAGTAAATAAAACTAGGAGTTGATTTTATGGGAAAAATAAATAAAATTTGAAAAATCATTAGTTAATATCATTTTTTAAAAAGAGAGGAGAAAATGAAATAATTAGCATTAACAATGAATATAGTGACTATACCACCAAAGAAGAAGAAATCAAAGCAATTATTTTGAGTTATTTTGCTCAATTTAACAATGAAAATGAAATGAAAGCATGCTTACAAAAATATAAAGAAATGAATTATTTAAGAAAAAACATTAAATAGATTATAAATGAACTTCATAAGTTTCATAAGATAAAAAGTATCAGGACCAGAACAATTTACAAGTGAATTCTACCAAACATTCAAAGATCAACTAATTCCAATATTAACTTATTTAAAATAATAGGCAAAGGAGACCTAACAAATTACTTTTACGAAACAAATATGAGGCTAAAACCTAAACCAGGAAGAGAAAAGCAGAGAAGGAAAAGTATAGAACAATTTCATTAATGAATATGGATGCAAAATTTCTAAATAAAATGCTAGCTAGGAGACTACAACAGTTACAAACAGTATATATTGTGACTAAACAGGATTTACACTAGAAATGCAGAGATGGTTTAATATAAGAAAAACTACCAACATAATTGATTATATCAATAACAAAAGTAACAAAAATCATGTGTTTATGTCAATACATGCAAAAAAGCCCTTTGGCAAAATACAATACTCATCCCTACTAAAAATACTGGAAATTTTAGGAATGAATAGATTGTTTCTTAAAGTGATAAAAAGTATCCACCTAAAGTCATCAGTAAGTATTTGTAATGAGGATAAGTCAGAAGCATTCCCAAAAAGATCAGGAGAAAAAAATGCCCATCATCAGCAATATTATTTAATATTATATTAGAAATGCTAACAATAGCAATAGAGAAGAAAAACAAATTGAAGAAATCAAATTGGGCAAAGAAATAATAAGACTCTCTTTTCACTGATAAAATGGTTTATAAATATTGAAAATCCTATAGATTCAACTAAAAAGTTAGTTGAAACTATCAATAATTTTAGCAAAGTAGCAGGATATAAAATAAACCACCTAATTTATCAGCATTTTTATATATTGCTAACAAATACCCACAAGAAGAGGTAGAGATACCCTATTTAAAATAACTACAAAGAGAATAAAATACCTGGGAGCATGTCTGCCAAAACAACTGCAGGAACTACATGAATATAATTATAAAATACTTTTTACACAAATAAATTCAGATTTAAATAGTTGGATAAATATTAATTATTCATAGGTGGGAAGAACCGATACAATTAAAATGACAATCCTACCTAAACTAATCCTTTTGTTCAATGCCATCCCAATTAAATTAACAAAATTTATTTTATTGACCTAGAAAAAATAATAAAATTCATTTGGAAGAACAAAAGATTAAGAATATAAAAAGGATTAATGGATAATTGTAAAGGAAGTCTAGCAGTATAAGATTTTAAACTGTATTGTAAAGTAATAATTATCAAAATTACTTGATACTGGATAAGGAATAAAAAGGCATATCAGTGGAACTGAACAACAAAGTCGTAAAAGATTATAATAACCTTGTATTTGACAAAAGTAAAAATCCAAGTTTTAGGGACAAGAATTTACTATTTGAACAAAAAATGTTGTGAAAACTGGAAAGCAGTTTGGCAGAAACTAGATCAATATCTTACACCATTTCCCCAAAAAAGATAAAAATGGATACATGACTTAGACATAAAGGGTGACATCATAAGAAAATAAGGGGAGCATGGAATAGTTTATCAGATCAATGGTTACAAGAAGAATTTATGACCAAACAAGAACATTACATGATATAAAATGAATAATTTTGATTATATGAAATTAAAAAGGTTTTGCAAAAATAAATCTATGCAATCAAGATTAGAAGGAAAGTAGAAAACCAGTGGAAAACAATTTTATAGCAAGTGTCTCTGATAAAGGCCTCATTTCTCAAACATATAGAAAACTGAGTGAAAATTGTAAGAATACAAATTATTCAGTAAAAAGAAGTGATAAATGTTGGAGATGTTGCAAAATTGGATACTAATACGTTGTTGATGGAATTGTGAGGTAATCTAAGTCATTCTGGAGGGCAATTTGGAACTATGCCTGAAAGACTATGAAACCGTGCATACCTTTTGATCCTTTAATACCACTACTAGATCTGGATCCCAAAGAGATCATTAAAAAAAAGGGAAAGGACCTACTTGTATACAATTATTTATGGCAGCTCTTTTTGTGGTGGCAAAGAATTGGAAACTGAAGGGATGTCCATCAATTGAGGAATGGTTGAACAAATCGTGGTATATGAAGGTGATGGAATACTATACTATTGTGCTGTAAGAAATGATGAGTAGGATGATTTCAGGAAAAGCTGGAAAGACCTACATGAACTGATATAAGGTGAATAAGTAGCATTTTATTGACATAAGCATTTAGAGACAGAAAATTTTCTCTAATTATTGCTCTTGCCATATTACATAGATTTTGGTAATGTTGTGTCATTTTCTTTTTCTTTAATAAAATTTATTTTTTAGGATTTAAAAAAAATCCACTCATTCTTTAAACTAAAAAATTAGTTTCTAGAACTTTTTGATGATTATTTCTTGTTGTTATTGTTTAGTAGCATTTAACTCTTCATGATTCCATGGATTTGTCTACTCAGTTTTATTATCAAAGATATGGGAGGGGTATTTCCCTTTTTATATTTGAAGAATGGAGACAAACAAGTATTCAGCGACTTGCCCTGTGTCACAAAGCTAATATGTGTCTGAGACTGGATTGAATTCAGGTCTTCCTAATTCCAAGCCCAGTGTCCTATCCACTGTGCCACTTAGCTGCTTGATATCTGGTTGATTGATAGATTCCATCTATCATCATATTTATATTTGAAGCTTATCCAATGTTTCTTGCACTCCATTGGCCTGATTTTGTAGACTATATCCTTGCTCCCATGATAAGACATTACTATTGGACTTAAAAACAAAATATACATAAAATAAAGTTATAAATAGAAGACTCAATATCAAAGGTATAATAAAGGAGTTCATAGAAAGGCACTATCATTATGAGCTATATTGTCTTCCTTTAGAATACTTATATTCCTAAATAATTGTTTTTTACCAAACTATTCAAGGCAAATTAAAGAAATCTGACAATACTGGAGTGAAAATGACAATGAGGAATTCATCAGGGAATTTTTCTTATCATCTTTAGTAGTTTAGACTTTGTTTTGATTTAGTTCCTTTGTTTACAAGTGTTTTTTAATAGCAATGAGTTATATTTTGCCAAAACCTTTTTTTCTGTATTTAATGCTATAACCACATGTTTTTTCTTATTTATTATTGATATAATTGATTGTTATTAGTTTTCTTATATTGAACCATCTCTGCATTACTGATATAAATTTTACTTCATCATAATGTATATTCCTTGTGATAGTTTCCTAGCAAGGATTTTATTTAGAATTTTTATATCAATATTTCTGAATTAAATTGGTCTATAATTTTCTTTCTCAGTTTTTTGGTCTTCCTGGTTTAGGTATCAGAATCATATTTGGTTCACAAAAAGAGTTTTGTCAGAATCCTTCTTGCCCTATTATTCCAAATAATTTATTCAATATTCAAATTAGTTATCTTTAAATGTTTTGTAAAGTTCACTTTTTAAGTCTATTTAGTTTTGATACTTAGGTAACCCATTTATGGCTTTTAAAGTTTCATTTCTTAGATGGAGTCATTTAGATATTCTATTTTCTCTTCTGTTAAACTGAACACTTTATATTTTAGTAAATAGTTTTTCCATTTCACTTAACTGTTAAACATTATATAGTTGGGTAAAATGACTTTTTTTGTTTACATTTCATCTTTATTGGCAGTATATTTAATTTTTCATTTTTATAGTAGTGATTTGATTTTCTTCTATTTTTTAAAATCATTAACCAATGGTCAATCTTAATTTTTTTTGCTTCAATATTACCAGCTCCTGATTTTATTGATTACTTTAATGTTTTTCTTACATTCAAAATATTAATAATTTCACTTTTAATTTTCAGGATTTCCAATTTGGCACTTAACTGGTGATTTTTGATTTGTTCTTTTCCTAAATTTTTAACTATATGCCCAATTAACTGATTCACTCTTTCTCTATTTATTAATGTAAGCATTTAAAGATATAAAAGTTCCTATAAGTCCTATTTTGGTTGTATCACATAAATTTTGGTATGTTGCCATTCTATTTAATGTAATTATTGATTTTTTCTATGATTTATTCCTTTATCCACTTGTTCTTCAAGATTAGATTATGTAGTTTCCAATTAATTTTTAATCTGTTTTAATGGCCCTTTATTGAATATAACTTTATTATGCTATGATCTGAAAAGGATGCATTTAATATTTCTGCTTTTCTACATTTTGTTGTGGGGTTTTTATGCCCTAATATATGGTCAGTTTTTTTGTAGGCTCCATGTCCCACTAGGAAAAGATATCTTTTTTATTCCAATTCATTTTCTCCAGAAGTCTATCATAACTGCTTTTTGTAAAAGTTTATTCATTTCTTTAACTTTTTCTTTTTTCTGTTGGATTTATCTAATTTTGGAAGGGGCAAGCTGAAGACCTCCCAACTATTTCTTAACTCATTTCATTTTTCCCTTTATGAATTTGAATGCTATGCCATTTGGTGCATATATGTTTAGTATTGATGTTACTTTATTTTCTATAGTACCTATTTTTTTTGCCTTTTCTTTGTTTGAGATTATGGTTGCTATTCCTGTTTTTGTTGTTGTTGTTGTTTGTTTGTTTGTTTGTTTACTTCAGTTGAAGCATAATAGATGCTCCTTCAGTCCTTTACTTTTACTCTATGTGTGTTTCTTTGCTTCAAATGAGTTTCTTGTATGCAACATTGTAGGATTCTGGTTTTTAATCCACTTTGCTACCTACTTCTGTTTTATAGTTGAGTCCATACCATGCACAATAACTTTTGTGATTTCTTACTGTTTATTTCCCTCCATCCTGCTTCCCTTTCCCCACTCCCATAGTTATCCTTCCTCCCTCCCTCCCTCCCTCCTTCCTTCCCTCCCTCCTTC
>NC_058133.1:39611083-39620821 GCF_016433145.1 Gracilinanus agilis | reverse complement strand
CTTTCTTTCTTTCTTTCTTTCTTTCTTTCTTTCTTTCTTTCTTTCTTTCTTTCTTTCTTTCTTTCTTTCTTTCTTTCTTTCTTTCTTTCTTTCTTTCTTTCTTTCTTTTAACTTGATCCCTTTCTCTATTTTTTGGTGTAAGATGTGTGACTTGTCCTTTAATAGAATAGCTTAACATTCCCATAGCCAATGAAGAGAGAGAGTCTGATGCAAATTCTAGGCTTGAGCTCCAGGTCACACCAACCTGCTTACTTGTTAGATGTAGGAAGAAGGGAAAACAAGACACTTAACCAACAATAGGAAATCCAAACATTGTGTATATGTATGTAATGAAATAAAGCTGTGACCTCTTAGGATCATAAATCTAGAACTGGAATGGATCTCAGATATATATTTTTATATTTGAATCTAAAACAAATTCTTAAGGTTTTCTTTAGAAATCACTTTTAATACAAAAGTGAGGAAGGAGAAAGTTGTGACATTCCATTTAAAGAATCTAGTAGACCAGGGGAGGACATTTCAGTAGAGGAGACAGATGTATCATTGGATATTTTTTATTCAATTAAAAAAACTTCAATAAACATCTAGTATGCACAAGGTTATCTTGTAGATCTTGGGAATACAAAGGTGAAAAATTATTTATTTTTGCCCTCAAAGAGCACATGTCCTAATCCTTTGGAGTCAGAAAAAGCTACACATTCATGATAGGGTCTGGGCTAGATCATCCACTTTCCAACTTCCTTTCACAACTTGGGCCTAAATGACTCATAAAGTTGGTTTATTTACTCAAGGTAACATTTAACTGCCCTTCTGGCTACTTGATAATTCATACAGTGTTTTTATCTCAACTCAGAATTTCTACTTGACAGAGACTTGGGAAAATCTAGAGTAGCTTTTGCCCTGCCCACCAGAATGAATTTTGAAAGGAGGAAAGGGAGAGAGAGATGGAGGGGTAAAGGGAGGAGGGAAGAAGGGTCAGGGGGACAAGAAGATAAGAAGGGGTCATAGAACTAAAGAGCTCCCACATGGGAAAGCAGTATAGCAGTGACATTCTTGCTGACTGTGCCTTAACCCACCAAATGTCCCTTTTCCCTTCTCCTTTTTTGTTTTCTAGTTTCTGTTTCATGATAGTTGTCTTCAAATAAATGAAGGGTTTTCAAATGAAAGAGGGAATTAGACAAGTGAAGGTTATTCAAAGGAAAAAAACTAGATGTCATTTTCAGAGAAGATGCCAGGTCCTCATAAGGAAAGACTTCTGAGCAAATAGAGCCATTCTAAAATGGAATGGGATGCCTTACATACTAAGGGAGTGAATTCTGCATCCTTGGAAACCTTTGAGGTTCAGTTCAATGGCCACTTACTTGTCAGGGATATTGTAAAAGAGACACATTCTTTGGACTAAGGTTGGATAAATGTGTTCTGAGGCACCTTTAATCATATAATTGTATAATTCAATTATCATTTCATCAAGTTGAGTCTCTTGTGCACTATCCCAAGGATAGCCACTGTCTGAGTGAAATACTAAAGTTCTCTGTTGTTTATAAATATTCTAAGCCCTGCTACAACTTCCCTGACACCTCCCACTTCCTTTGTGGGAGGTGTTGGAGAAATTATAAAAGAGTTTTGGTGCCTTTTCGCTCTCTCCTCTCTCCTCTCTGGACCCTGGAGATGCTCTCTACCCTGGAGACTTTCTTGGCCCTGAGCTCTCTCTCCATGCCTTTTTTTTGGAGAGCTACCTCCTAACTTCTCTAGACCTTCCCTTTTCTAATCTAAATAAACCTAGATATTCTAACAATAAGTGCTGCCTGATCTTTATTGAACTCCAAAGAGCTCGGATCAATTTCCCATCCTGGACTTGGGGGCTACCCTGCCTTCCCTTCCTCAGGCTTCCCTACCTTCCTTTCCCTTTCTACCCTACCTTTCCCTTCTACCTCCCAAATTCCCTTTCACATTTCTTACATTCACAATATAATACAGTCACTTCCTGAATTACTGTTGTGAATCATCTCCTGCAGAGCCTGGATTTGGCGTTGCTTTTCGGCATTCTCTCTCCTTTGCTGTTCCTGGAATAATTCTCTTTGTTCCTAAAGAGAAACAAGAACAAAAAAAGGTTTCCAACAGTCCAAGTGAAGGTGAAAACAGAGGGGACTTCTCAGGTTTGGTAATTCAATTTAATTCAAATAAACATTACAACTAGGGGCTGGATGGTGGGATACAAAGACAAAAACATTAAGAGTTCCTGCCTTCAGAGAAGTTACATTCTACTGGGTTTCTTAGTGACTGATTGCCGTTAGCTGCTTAATAACATTCTTCATTGAGTACCATTCTTATTTTTGAGGGACTTATAATCTGGTTAGAGAAACTATATGAACACATAAAAAGAAAACCAACTATTCAAGGCAAATATATCTCTGTATTCAAAGGGTAGGGCAGAGAAGCACTTTGGAAGCCCAGAAAATGTTAGCTTCTTGAGTGCTTTGAATTTTCCCTTCCTTCTTTCTTTCCTTCCCCCTCTTCCTACTTTCTTCTCTTCCTATTTCCTCACTTTCTCCCTTACTTTCCTTTTTTCCTCATTCCTCCTTACTTCTGTTCTTCTTTTCTTCACTCCCTCCCTCTCTTCCATCCTCTTTCCTCCCTCTCTTTCTTCCCTAATTGTCCTCCCTCTTTTCCTTTCTGTCTTCCCCCCTCTATTTCCAAAGTCTAGCACAGTAATTGTACAGAGCAGATGCTTAATAAATGTTTGCCAAATGGATGGAATAAAAGAGATAAGAGATGTTGTCTTGGACTACAATGATCTTCTTTTAGGGCTCCAAAGTTTCACTATCTAAGGTTTGTGAGTAATCTCCATTTATTAGATTCATTAAGGTAAAAGAGAGGACAGATGTCAGACAGGGGCAATGTGTTTAATACCTGTAGTCTCCTAGCCTGCTCTCTCTCTTGCTCTTCCAAGATCTTTCTCCTTTGGGCTTCCCTCTCTTCAGCCATTCGCCTCATTTGCTCTTGCTGTCTCATTTCCTGTTCCCGCATCATCTGCTCTTGCCTTTTTAGCCTCTCTTCATACTCTCTTGCAGCAGCAGCTGCAGCTTGTGCTTTCTTCTCTTGCTCTGTAAAAAAAGAATTACAAAAATTTAGCCAGAGACAAAGGGTTTCTTACTCCCCTAACCTTTTGCCTCTATTGAGTATTGGTTTTATTTCATAGAGCAAACATATAGGACGTCTTCGCTAGATTAACTAATATTGTCCTAAAGAGAGAGATAAAAATTTAGGAAATTAAAAAAAAAGTTTTATCAAATTCAAATGTTTCAAGGACATCAAATCATCTTACATACTATTCCCAAGGGCAGAAGACACAATTCTCAGGACTACTCAAGTTAGAGTCTCTTTCATATGTTTCTCACCTTCCTTCTCTCTTTTTTTTGCGGTAAGGGCTTGGTCTGCCTGCTTAATGGCATCGTTTACAGTTTCCTTTGATTTCAAGTATTCTTCCAGAGTCTTCTTTGCCTGAAGTATGGAGGACAATGAATTTGGAACAAGAAATAGTGATGTGAGAGTAAGGCCAAGGCTTGTCCATTCATTTGAGCAGAGCTTACCTAGGGATTATTCCAATTGACCATACTATAAATTATTCACCTTGGAACTTGGGAAAAACCCTTAAAGTTACCTATATCCCCTTAATTGGTAACCTTGAATCTATGGCCAAGGGGAAGACTTACCTGTATTCCCTTCCTGGGCTGCCGGTTGTATTTCTGTACAAGATTTTCCACCCTACAAATGTAGATATCATAACCTCCTGGACAAGAGAAGACTTTCTGCTTTACTGCTTTCTCTAGATGACTGAAAATATCCAAAAGCAAAGCTGTGCACCTGTCTGAGGACTCTTTTTCATTTTGTTTGCAGAAATCATGTAGCTTGTCTTCTAGATGAATCTTTAAAGTGATTAAAATTTTAAAAAAGATATAAAGGACACTACAGGAGTATACAATTTCAGAAATGGAAAAAAACCTCAGTAACTGTTTAATCTATCACATGAATCCTTTACAACATGCCTCCGAAGCAATTGTTCAGTCTTTGCTTGATGAATTCCAAAGAAGGAGAACCCATCATCTCTCACTTTAAAGTAATTCTAATTGTTAGGATGTTTTCCTTGAGAATATTTCCCTTCAGGAAATGTCAGGCACTTCTCAGAAAAATATATTCTCATAGAATCAAAATGTATGGTCTCTTCGCACTTTTAGAGGCAGTCAAATAGAGGACCAAATTTGGCCTCTGATCTACTGGCCTGAGATCAACTCCTACTGGATCCTTCAATATACGAAGAGTACAAGTATCTTAATCTCACATTTCCAGAAAGCTCTTCCCACTACTGACTTTACTTTGGAATGTAGTATATAAAGCATATTGTGATAATGCAGACCAAAAACCTCAACTAGCCCTTTTATGTGTAACCCTTCAATTTCTCAAAACTTAAGACAGACAGATAGATAGGCAGATAGATCGATAGATCAGTTAGGTTATCCTATTATTCTAAATGTATAGAGCACACAAGTCATGGAGCTTTTGGTTAGGGTAATATTGAAAATGGGATGTCAAGGTCAGTATAATGAGATCTGAGACTTTACAATTTAGTAAGAACTGTAGCTCAAAAGGAAAGTTCTAAAATAGCAAAAATACCTCCAATGATTTTTGGAATTTGTGGTCCACATCCTTGAAAGAATTCTCCGTGAAGACTTTAATGGCTTCCCTCTTATAGACATTGTGCACATTCAATAGTTCTTGATGAGTTTCTGTGGGGAAGTCAACTGATTGCTTCATTTTCTCTTCATAGTATGTAAGGGCCCTTTGAACTGCAGCTGAGTTCTCTGTCTGAGACAGTGCTAGGACTGCATTCTCCATACAGGGAACACCTCCACTGGTGATGGCCTGGACATAGGTAAGAACCAGGTTTCCTAGACCTATAGAGGGAAGACAAATGGGGCTGTCACGAGAATGGTCAAAGCTACCCTATTTAAAAATGGGGGTGTACTTTTTTTCTTTTCCAGAGTGGAGAATAAGGGTTTCATTTCATTTCACAGAAAGGGAGATTTCTGACAGGATCGGGGAGTATCAAGAGAGATGAGGAGACTGCTTAGAAAATTGGAAACAAGAAAGATTATTTTTGGTAATCAAAGCTCTGACAAATGTGGTATGTGTGGCTGGTCTGGTACAAGCAGAGAGTCATTGCCTTTGTCCGTGGTTACCCTAAGAAAACTCCTCTCTACCTCACTCTAGTGTTCCCTACTAGTATCATAAGGAATCATGGGAAGTGCTGGTGAGGAAACTCACGGGGCCCATTGACCATGCCACCTCCTGGGAGAGTCTTGGCCTCAGAATCGTTGAAGATGTATTCACAGAAGTTTTTAGTGCTTTCCACAAAGTCAACATCAAGTTCATCATCGTGAAGTTTCTCAAGATTCTTGAGCTTTTTAGTGTGGGCTGGTGGGACAAAGATGAAGCATTTCTTCTTTAGAAAGAACTTCTGGATACATATTTTGACTTCTTCATTGGTACCTAAGGAAAAGGAAGGAAGAATAATGTGGCATGGAGTGAAAGTTGGCCTGGAGGTCAGTCCCCTAAAATAAGACCTATCTAGAACATTTGACTCACTCCTAATCCTGAAGTCTGTAGGCATGAGGTTGATGAAAGAAAAATGACAAAAAATTTGTCCCATGAATATAATTATCCATTGAATCTACTCATCTAAAGCCCTTCTATGACTTGCATCATATTCCTACTTGCTTTTTTTTTTTTTTGAGAAGCCTGAGGACTATAACTATATAATGACAAACTGTACAAAACTTTGGGGGCTTTCCTCCATTGCCCAACCCTTAGTCCCTGGGACCTTTCTTCAATTTCAGGGCATTCTCCAGGTACTGATCAGAGGTGATGGGCTCTCCATTGATTTCCAGGTCCAAGATGAAATCACGCACAGTCCACACAAAGTCTGGAAAGAGGCTTATCTGCTCGGTGCCGGAGGAGGATTTTTCCTTGATTTTATCTGTCAGTTCTGTCACATAGCTGGGGTGCTAATTAAGGAAAAGTGGTAGAGAAATAGTTTAACAGTCATCATTCCTTCAATCTCCCAATTCCCTAAAGTCTTTTACTTGCCCTTCCCTCGAATCATCTTACTGGCATTTTGAGCAAGAACATAAGAGGTTTCCCTGACAATTACTGAGTGTGTGTGTGTGTGTGTGTGTATGTGTGTGTTAGAATGGATCCATGTTTTCATCAGTATAGGGAACTCCCAATGATGAATTTTCCCTTTACAAATACTATTAATTCATGCTGATGATTAAATTTAGGCTTCTCTAAATGTTGAGTGGTTTGTTTTGTCAGAAGCAGAATTATAACCTGGGTCTTCCTGACTGCAGTGGGAACTCTTTATCCACTAGGTCATGCTTCCAGTCTCTTAGTCTCTGTCTCTTCCTCCCTTTCCCTCTCCCTCTCTACCCCTCCTCTCCTCCCTCCTTCCCTTCCTTTTCTTCCTCTCTTTCTCTCTCTCTCTCTCTCTCTCTCTCTCTCTCTCTCTCTCTCTCTCTCACACACACACACACACACAGACACACAGACACACAGACACACACAGACACACAGACACACACACACTCTTTCTCTCTGTCTCTCTCACTCTCTGACTCTCCCTCTCTCTCTTCCCCTCTCTCTATACCCCATCTCTTACCCAACCTCTTTCTCTGTCTATAGATGTCTATATATGTAATATATATATTCAAAATACAATAAAATATTAATTTCATAGAGTTCTCATTAGTGAAGAAGGGAGCTATTTCTATCCTGCTTTGGTATTCCTTTGAGCAGTAATAGGTAGCATTTGTATATACACTGGAAGTTTGCAAAGTGCCTTCTCATTTTATACAGGAAGGATACTATAGCTCATCCATGGCCTGCTGGTTGATGGTGCCCATGCTGTTGTAGACGAAGGTGCTGCTCAGTAGCACGGCCAGGGCAAAGATCCAAGTGTCATTCTTGTTGTCACCCTAGAGGTCGGAACACATGATCTAGATTCAGTGCATGCTTGGCTCTTTGCCATTTCTGTGAGATGCCCTAAATTGACGTGATTATGTATTTGGGAAAAACTAACTAATTCAGTCTTTGTTATACCTGAGTTCTATAACAATACTATTCATTAACATTTGGTCAAGTATGGTGACATCCACCTCCTCTTACCTTCTCCACATCACCCAGCCCTTCAGTGTCCAGAAGAATGAGAGTGTGATTGAGCTTCTTGGGATGAGGAACACGCCACATCCAGATGCCCTTGGTGTGAGCCTGCACTGTGGAGCCAAGGGAGAAACCTGCACAAGATTTTACAGAGATAATCCCCAATGGTAGCAATGTGAGAGTTTTTGACATTTAGGACACATGAAGGATATTCCAATCTGAGTTGTTTTATTTTTAGCTTTGTAATCCTAGTACTGAACCTGGAATCTAAGTCACTTAATAAATACCTGATCAATTGCTGAATCTATTGTCTCTATTAGTTGTTTTTTTTGTTTGTTTGGTTTGTTTTTTTTTTTGCTAATTCTCTAGGGTTTGCTGACTAAGGCTTCATGTTGCCTATGACAGATTTTTTTTAAACCCTTACCTTATATTTTAGAATTGAGTATCAGTTCCAAGGTAGAATACTATTAAGGGCTAGGCATTTGAGGCTGTGACTTTCCCAGGAAAGTGTCTGAGTCCATACTTGAACCCAGGACCTCTTATCTCCAGGTCTGGCTTCTGAGGGTTTATTTTTGTTACTTCTTAATTATTAGCCACCTCTTTCTTTTCATTTTTTGTCTTTATTATTTCTAGAATCATATGAAATAATAGAGAGGAGTCATCTTTGCACTATTCCTGTATTTATTGTAAAACTTTAAGTATTTTTCCATGGAAAATAATATTACTTTTTGCTTTGATAGAAATAGTTGTATTAACATATTTATATTTGGATAGAAACATTTATATAAAATATAAATCATATATATACGTATATATATCACAGTGGAATATGGCCTTCATTAAATTGAAGAATGGCCATCATTCTTAAGATGGACATGATCAGCACACTGGGTAGAACTTTGCTCATCTTCCATTAGAAAGGGGTGGGGAGGAAGTCCTTAAAGAACACCAAAAAAACCCATTTTAATCCCCAGGTATAAGAGTGATCACTGACAGTCCCCTGAAAAGTACCACTGCTTTACCATATCAGTTAATGCCCAGGAATCATCTCTACATTCTGACAGGTATTATTCAATTCTCTGAGTGGGAACTTCCCCCTGACTGCAGATATTTCTCTTCTCTCCTGTCTGTGCCACTAGTCTGGTCATTGGACATTACTCACATCCCCTACCGAATTGGATAGTAATAAATGTTAATATTTTGCTAAAAAAGATTTTATTATGACCTTTGGAGTCATTTTCTCCTGAAAGAATTTAACTAAAACAGATGTTTGGGAAATAAGCTGAGCCTGGGTGATGGATGCTGTCCCTTAGCTTACTGACCAAGTCTGAGTCTAAATTTCCTGACAGCTGCACCTGCAACCATTCTTTAGAGAAAGTAGAATCTGGGTCACTGAAACTCTTCAGTGGCAGGGAACTCCTTGTGAATTGCTGACCAAGACTGGGCAGATGGGTGCTGCAGGGAGTAGAGTAGTGGGCCTGGAATCAGCTAGTCTTGAGTTCAAATTCAGTCTCATATACTAATAGCTGTGTGAGCCCTATAAAATGGGCTGGAGAAGATAATGACAATCTATTACAGTATCCTTGCCAAGAAAACCCCAAATGGGGCCACAGAGTTAGATATGACTGAAAAAACTGAATGACTGAGGCTAAGATGAGGACTCTTGGTAGCTTTACAGGCAAGGTTGTTAGCCTTCCCTAAAGAAAAATGTTCACATTAAGAAGAGACTGTAAGTATTTATGATCTGAGTTCTCCATTATAGATTCAATTTTGTTTTTCCTTTTTGTTTGTCTTTCTGCTATATATATCTAGCTCTGGGAAAGGAACTTTAAGTCTGGTAATTATTGTGTTATTATTACCTGTGTCTTTTTTTCTAAGTCAGTTAATATTTTAAAATAAAGTTAGTAGCTATGCCATTTGGTACATATATATTTAGTGTGGTATTGCTTCATTGTCTGTGTTTTCTTTAATCATAATATAGTTTCCCATATATCTGTGTAAGTAGTACAAATTTTTATTTTTATTTTCACTTTAG
Source organism: Gracilinanus agilis (assembly GCF_016433145.1). NCBI lineage: Eukaryota > Metazoa > Chordata > Mammalia > Didelphimorphia > Didelphidae > Gracilinanus > Gracilinanus agilis. The sequence continues at coordinate 39,611,571 of NC_058133.1, read as the reverse complement.
AATTGCTCTGATGCAAAATAAATTTTGTTCCTTCCTTTCATTTTCATTCTATATGAATATTTATTTTTAGTTGTGAATCTTTGTTGGGTTCTGTTTTCTTATCCATTCTGTCACTCAGCTTTGTCTGATTGGATCATATAACCAATCCACATTTCAGACTATAGTTATTTAGTATGTCTTCTCCTTTAATTCATTTTGTATTCATTTTGTCTCTTTTTAAATCATTATTTTGAACATTAGAATTTTTTTTATTTTTTATTTTAGGCTACTTTGATGCTAACTCTCCTATGATCATGTTTTGAAATTTTCTTATTAATTATAAAACTTCAATATGTTCATTAGTTAATGAATTAGCTCTCATTATATATATATATATCAACCTCATTTAGCTCTCATTATATATACATATATCAACCATCAATTAGCTCTCATCATATATATATCGACCTCAATTTATATTATTTATATACTTATATATTATATATAAT
>NC_058133.1:39598506-39608474 GCF_016433145.1 Gracilinanus agilis | reverse complement strand
CCCAGGCAGAGTTAGTTATTAGAAAGGCAGACAGGGCTCTGGCAGACCTGCTCCCTTCCCCTTCACCACATCTCCCTGCTCCTCTGCACTTATTCCCTCTAAATGGAGCACTCAGACCACTTCCCTCCCTGGGACTATAGGCTGCAGGAGGGTAGGTCTCTTCTGCCACCATCAGGCCTGGCCCCACCCTCTAAAAGATCTCCACTTTCATTTCCACCCTCCCTGTCAGCCACCCCCCAAAGACTAACCGCACTCCCTTCCTCCTCTGCTCCCACCCCCACATGGGTCTCAGTCCAATAGGCAGCCCCACTCCCAGCACAGGGGGTCACCTCATAGGTGCACCATTATTATGCAAATACAAGCAGCATAAAAGGCCCAGAGATTGCATCTCTGCAACGGAAATAAGCAGAGGCCCATGGGGCTACATTTGAACTGGACTCAACAAGGACATGTACCCCATGTTGTAATAAGAAGCCACCTCCGCCCCAGCCTTCTCCCACCTTCCCAACCCTACTAGTCTTCTCCAGCCGAGCAAAGCCCAGCAGCAGTCCCTTTGTTCGGCCCCCCATGCAGGGGAATGGAAGTGGGAAGCAAAATGGACTGGAAACCAGAATCTAACAATATATTGTTTACAAGGGACACACTTTGGAAAGAAAGACATGTGGAGTTGAAATGAAGGGCTGGAGAAGAGTCCATTATGCTTCATCTAAAATAAAGAAGGAAGGAATAACAATCATGATCTCAGAAAAAGCAAAATTAGACTTAACTGAAAAAAAAAATCAGGGAAACTACATTTGCTAAAAGATGCTTGAGACAATGAGATAATATAGAAACATTTTATAGCAAGTTTCTCTAATAAAGGCCCCATTTCTCAAAAACATAGGGAACTGAGTAACATTTATAAATAATAAATTGAAAAATTTATTATTGGCCAATTGAAAAATGGCCAAAGGATATGAACAGGTTTTCAGACAAAATTAGATCTATAGTGATAAGAAAGAATGTTCTAAATCACTACTAATTAGAGAAATGCAAATTAAAACTCTAAACGTATTATCTCACACATATCAGATTGGATAATGCAACACATAAGAAAAATGACAAATGTTGAAGGGGATGTGCAAAAATTAGGGCACTAATGCACTGTTGTTGGTGGAGTTGTGAACTGATCTAACCATTCTGAAATGGATTCAACCAATTCGGAACTAATCCCAAAGGACTATAAAATAGTACATGCCCTTTGACCCAGGGATACCACTATAAGGTCTGTATCCCAAGATCAAAGATAAAGGAAAAGGACCTATATGTACAGAAATATTTATAGCAGCTCTTTCTGTGGTAGTTAAGAAATGGATGCTGAAGGGATGCCTATCTATTTGGAGAATGGCTGAGCAAGTTGTAGCATATGACTATGATGGAATACTAATGCTATAAGAAATGACAAGGGGATTTCTGCCTAAAATATAGCATGACCTGTATCATGTGATGCAAAGTAAAATAAGAACTAAGAAATCATTGTACATAGTAATAGCAATGTTGTAAAAATGACTGACTGTGAAAGGTTTTGCTATTCTGATCAATATGGTGATCCAAGACAATTCCAAAGGCCTCATGAAAAAATGCTATCTACCTTCACAGGGAGAAATGATGAACTCTGTGTACAAACTGAAGTATAATATTCTTATTTTTTCCTTTGTTTTACGTTTTTAGTGATATGGCTAATATGGAACTATGTTTACATGACTTCACATGTGTTACTGATATCATATTACTTGCCTTCTCGGTGGGTATGTGGGGTGTTGGAAAGGAGAGAAAGAATCCGAAACTCAAAATTTAAAAAGAATATTAAAAATAATTTTAAAGTGGAAAAAATTAATAATCGGGTTCACCCTGATTTAGAGGAGGCCCCAACCAAAACTAGGTTTAAACCTTATGGAGCCAAAACCCCTTTGCCTAAGAATATCTCATTTACCTTGAGATACTCCATTGATGAGGGAAAGCCATTTCCAAGAAAAATGAGAAAGCACCATAGTCAACTAGTCTGAACCAAAGAGTACCTAAGATAATGTTATCCACTCATCTCCCTCTGGATAGGATACTTAGCAAATAGGTAGTTAAAAAAACCCCAAAACTATCAATCTAATTGAAGAACTTTTTCATCAAAAACAAAAACAAAAACTTACCCATTCCTTTTTAATTTAAAAAACAAAGGGGGGCAGCTGGGTAGCTCAGTGAATTGAGAACCAGACCTAGAAATGGTAGGTCCTTGGTTCAAATCTGGCTTCAAGACACTTCCTAGCTGTGTGATCCTGTCAGCCCTTATCACCCTTCTGCCTTGGAATCATGTAAAGGCCTTAAATAAGCAAACAAACAAATAAATAAATTGTAAAGGACAAATTTGGAACTTGAAACAATTTATAATCAATGTTAAAAATTGTTTTTAGGGGCAGCTGGGTAGCTCAGTGGATTGAGAGTCAGGCCTAGAGATGGGAGGTCCTAGTTTCAAATCCGGCCTCAGACACTTCCCAGCTGTGTGACCCTGGGCAAGTCACTTGACCCTCATTGCCCACCCTTACCACTCTTCCACCAAGGAGCCAATACACAGAAGTTAAGGGTTTAAAAAATAATAAAAAAAATTAAAAAAAAAGTCAAACTTAAACAATCATCCATCTATCTAGGTGTCTATGGCCCCTCACAAATCTAGGCAGCCCTTTACTTGTCTCTAGGCATTCCCCATACTCAGGAGTTCCTGGTGTTAAGGTCTATCAGTCATGCCCTCTAGGAGCTAATAAACCTCTTTAGCTCTTTTCCTCCTCAGTCTCCCAGAGGGAGAAATATCTAATCTGGAGGATAGTCTGGATCCAAGTCACAGATTGCTCTTCTGGCTACTGGTTCCTCCTTTCTTGCTTCATATTTTGCCCCTGTTTGGGGGACTCCGATCACCACGGGACCTCCCATTCTTTCCTGGTCTGATTGGTTCTTTGGTCTGACTGTAGACCATGTTGATTATACATTAGATTGCTAGAAAGGCTCCCCCAGAGCCGTTTTTCCATCTCATCTCTGTACTCTCTGTTTTGTTTACTTCTCTATAGAGACGGTGTCCTGAAATAGAAAGCCTCCACATTTGTTTGGAGATGTGGCAGATATTTGCTCTCTTGCCCTTTTGTTCACAATAACTTTGATTCTTATTAAATGTTTTCTATTTCAATTCTGGGCTTAGGCTGAGTGCATTAGCATTCTGAATATTTGAAAAACCTAGGCTTGAGTTAGTTTCAGAAGTTTCCAGTTTTCAGAATAAGTAGAGCACAGATAAGCCAACATAGGTAGATCGTCATTAAAAGACCCTGCGGTCTGAAACCAAGTTGGAGAGGATCCAGAGGTGACACTACCACAGCATCTAATTATAATAAATGTGAAAAATTGCTCTATAGAATGAGATTTTGGACAGAAGGCTTAGTAGTGCTAGTGGGCTGCTGATTCATATTGAGGTCTTTTCCTCTGTCTTTTCATTTCCTCAACTAGACCATAACAGCAAATCTGGACAATTTTATGAATTCATATTACAGAGAATCTTTTTTTTTTTTAACTCTTACCTTCCACCTTAGAATCAAGATTGTGTGGTAAGGGCTAGGCAGTGAGGGTTAAGTGATTTGCCCAGGATCACACAGCTAGTAAATGTCTGAGGCCAGATTTGAACCCAGGTCTCTAAGCCTGGCTCTCAATCCACTGAGCCACCCAGATGCCCGGGAGAATCTTAAAATAGCTTAGCTTCCAAGACATTCTGTGCTAAACTTACCTCTTTTGACCCCAGTACCTAGAATGGTGTGCCACATGGAGTGAACACAGAAAATACTGTGAAGTCACTGGCCAACCAGATCAAGAATAAGATTTTGCCAATTCCTGAGGATGCTGAGCACCAGCCATGTCCTATTTTAGGGGAAGTGCCTGACTCACCCACCTCCCCCCTCAAACTCCAAAAAAGATTTAAGATATGAGAGCACCTCTGCTTTACAGTTTCTGAGAGGTTTGTTTGGAGAGGAAAATACAGAAAAATTCTTACCACTTCTTCACTTCACGATGACTGTGTCTTCTGTGTTTTATAAGTTTCGTGACTCACTTGATGTTTTTTTCTTTTTCTTGTTATTCCTTCATTCCGACTGTGTCCTGCTCACTTCTGTTGTTTGGAGCTCTCTGATCATTGTACTAGGAGAGCGTCCAGTTTTTTTTTGAGCAGCATAAAAAAAAGAGAGAAATGAATTAGGGGAAACTGAAACTCAAAAATGCAACAAGTACTTTCTGTGACTGGCTGAGTAAGGAAATGAAGAGGGGAATTACTGAAGGGTGGGGGGAGGAATGGATGTCAAAGGAAACTGGAAAGAATCATTTGAGGTTATATGAACATTCACTGATTTCCACTGAGAGAGGAGAGTTTTGGATTATTTAAAATAGAAGATAATCTAAAATGTACTTTTGTGTGTCCTTGGAAGATAAATTGCAATTATTTGGCTATGTGTGTTGTTTATTCTGAAAATCAATTTTTAAAAAAGAAACATGAAGTAAATGAAGTTGTCTAATTCCTATCTCTTGATTTTTTGCTCTATTCATTTTTGTTTCTCCCATTTAGAAATTGATAGTATCGTGCTGTCCAATGTAAACTATGGGTTTAATCTGAGTTGCCTTTCTTTGGTTCTACAATCCTGAGATATTTTGTTTTCAAAGTGATCACAGGATGATAGATTCAGAACCGACAGGAACCTTAGAGATCAGAGCGTGATATGACACTCTTAGTGATCTAAGATGGGAGATTTAGAGCTGTCAGGCACCTTAGGGATCAAAAAATATTAGAGAAACAACAGAAAACTTCATGAAAGAAAATGATAATGAGACAACATGCAAGAGAATGGAGGATGGAGCAAAAACAGTTCCTTTTTAAAAAATAAGCTTTTGTTGATGTTTTTTCTTATATCACCATAATCATCTCTAGTGTTCTTCATCCTCTCTCTCTCTCTCTCTCTCTCTCTCTCTCTCTCTCTCTCTCTCTCTCTCTCTCTCTCTCTTTATCAGAATGGCATTTAACAATATAAATAGTATTCTTAAAAGAAGAGAAAAAAACCCAGCACAATGATTAATGTATTTTTAAAAGTCTGAAAATATGTGCAACATGTTATGTCTTTGAAACTCCACCACCATAAAAGGAAGGGGTTTCATCTCTTCCTTTGAGACGTGCTTGGTTTTTATAATTTTGTTGGATTCTATTTTCATTTGTGTGTCTGTGTGTGTTTTCTTTTCATTTACATTGTTTTAGTTATTGTGTATTATTTTCTTGGTTCTGTTTATTCCATTCTTCTCTAACATGATGCCTATAGTAAGTGCTATAAAATGTTATCATGAGCTCACAGATCTTTCCATGCTTCTCCTTATTCATTGCATATATCATTTCTTACTGCTCAGTAATATTCCATTACAATTATATACCATGTTTTATATATCCCTTCCCAATCAAAGGGCCTCTCCTTTGTTTTTAATTCTTTGCTGTCACAAAATGTGGTACAATAAATATATATGAGGAATTTCTTTTTATTGATGCCTCCTTGTGGTGTAAGTCCAGTAATGGAGTTTCTGGTTTTATGAATATTTTGGTGACTTTTTTTGCATGATTCCAAATTGCTTTCCAAAATGCTTGTACTGTTTCATAGCTCTGCCAACAATACGTTAGTGTGTTTATCATTCTACAGTGCCTCCAGTTTTGACTACTGCCATTTTGGAGATATCTTTGTCATTTTTTAGGCTGTGAGGTGAAACCTTGGGGGTGGCTTTAATGTATGATTCTCTTATTATTAGTGATGTGAAGCATTCTTTCATGTGGTTGTTAATATTTTGCAATTCTTCATTTGGAAACTGTTGATATCCTTTATTCACTGATCTATTAGAGAATGGATATTATTCTAATGGCTATTAATATATATATATTTATGTCTTGGATATCAAATCCTTATCAGAGAAATTTGTTGTGAAAAAGTTTTCCCCATTTGACTGCTTCCCTCTTTATCCTGAGTATGTTGATTTTATCTGTGCCAAAGTTCTCTGTTTAATGTAACCGAAGTTCTCTCTTTCATTTTTTATAATTATCTCTATCACTTGTTAGGTTATAAATATTTCTCTTATTCCTAACTCTGAAATGTCTATGATCTGTTTCTCTTCTAGTTTTTTAATAGTATGGTCTTTAATATTCAGAATGCAAATATATAAAATATACATGTAATATATATGTATACGTATATATATATCTCCTTGTATTTTACATTGCACTCAAAACATTACCATATACTTGATTTTTTAACCCTGTAAAATGTAATATGTGATTAAAATTCCTGCAAACCTCTTCACTTAAACATTGGCTATATTAAAAATTTACATTCAGTTCGTAATATATAATGTGATATTGGAGCTCAAGAGAGAGGTCAGGACTATATATAGGTGTGGGAATCATTTGAAGAGAGAGATAGTAATTGAACTCATGGGATTTGATGAGATTACCAAATGAGACAGGATAAAGGCAGAAAACTGGAAGGCTGAAGACAGAGGCTTCAAGCACTTCACAGTTAGTGAGAGTGAAGAATAAGTAAAGTAGACAAGAGAAGGAACAATTAAACAGATAGGAGAAGAACTAGGAAAGAATTGTGTTATAAAAAGATGGAGAGAAGAGGATATCCATAAGAAGAGGGTAAGTATCCAATGTAGTTGCAAGGTCAAGAAGAATGAAGACTGAGAAACAATTAGATTTCAAAATTAAGATTTAAGTAACTTTTGAGGAAGCAGTTTCAATTGAATGCTGAGGTTAGAGGTTCATAACTGAGCAAGAAGTGAAATAAAGGGACCAAATATAGATGGCTTTCTTAAGAGGTTTAGCTATTAATGGAAGGAGAATTATACAGTGATAACTATTAGGGATGGATGGATTCAGCGAAGTTTTTGTTAATTTTTGTTTTAGAATTGGGGAGTTATGAGTGCTTGTAGGCAACAGAGAAGCAGCCAGGAGTTAAAGAGTGAATATTAGTGAGAGAATAGGGATGATAATGGAAGTATTATGTTTAAGAACAAAAAATTGGATGGGTCTGAGTGTATATGTATCTACAAAATGTAAATATAGATATAGATATAACTAGAGATAGATATAGATATATATGGATATGCCTTAATGAGGAAAAGTACTACCTTTTCACTTGAGATATAGGTGAAAGAAAAAAAAGGGAGGAAGACAACTGACCAAACTGACATGTTCCAGGTTTGTTGTATTATTTCATGGCTTTTTCATATGATTGTTGATCATTTGTATTTCTTCCAAAAATGATTGTTCATATGCGGGAAGCCAATAAGAGATTAGAAAAATCTGAGACCCCTCTTTTGACCCCTTTTATGAACCATACCTTTTCTTATTGGAAAAACATTATAGACTTATTGAAAAGCTTTGAGTCTTTAGCAGACCAGCAGCTACTGAGTTAACAATTTCTCTCCTTCATAATTAAGAAGCCTGAACTCTAAAAAATATATTACTTAGATAAGGTCCTAGACAGACAAAACTAGACAGGACTTTATCTGACCAGATGCAATCCTGTAAATCTAGAAGATAGGACTCTCTGCTCCCAGAATTAAACCCCTACTAATTGGTGGTTGGAATTTGGCCTTTGACCCTGGACCTATCTCTCCAGCTTTTAGACTTTAATGGGTTTTTGTATGATTTGTAACCCCTTCACAGATGTGATTCTTTCTCTGTGTTCTTTGTTTGAAACCAGTATAAAATAAACTCAAAACTCCATAGCAGTTGGAGCAGCTATGGGCTAACCACTAGTCTGGCTGTTTTCAGTTTTCTGTTTCTGGTCTTTTCAATCTGATGCCACTAAACACCACTCAGGACCCCCCAAAATATAGAGCTGGCTCTCTATACTCATATACTTTTTCCTCTCTTTTGTAAAAAAATGTTCTTGGTCCTATATATTTATGTCAGTTTTCTACATATTTTAGATTCCAGCTTCACATCAGAAATAACTAAAGCAAAACTTCCTAATTGACAATTTCCCTCCTTATCAAAGATAAATTGGTTTTGTTCCAAGAAAATATTTTTACAAGTAATGTAGTTAAGATTTTGTATTTTGCTTTGACTTCTATCCCTTGTTTGGTTCCCCTCCTACTTCCCTAGAGGGTAAGATAAGTTTCTATACCCAACTGAGTATGGATGTTATTCCTTTTCTGAGCCAATTTTGATAAGAGTAAAGTTTTAAGTATTGCCGATCACCACCTTTTTAAATTTTTGCCATTCTATCTCTCCCTTCCCTCTTCTCTCAATGCAATCCTCTTTTTCACCCCCTTGAGAACTTTTTTGAATATCATGCCATCCTAGTCAATTTATTCCCACATCCTCTCTATATATTCCTTCTAACTGCCCTAATATGACAAAATTCTGAAAGTGTTATAAGTATCATATTCTCATATAAGAGTATAAACAGTTTGACCTTTTAGAATCCCTTAAATTTTCTCTTTTTTGTTTACCTTTTTATGCTTAAGTCTTGTATTTGAGCATCAAAATTTCTGTTCTGTTCTTTTCATCAGAAATGCTTAGAAATCCCCTGTTTCAGGCAATGACCATTTTCCTCCTGAAGGAACGCAGCTTGGTTTGGTGATTTGTAGTTGTAAGTCTAGCTCCTTTGCTTTGTAATAACATATACCAAGCCTTCTGTCATTTAAGGTAGAAGCTATGTCCTGTGTAATACTATTCGTGGTTCCATGATATTTGAATTTCTGGATGCCATAAGAATGAGATTTTAAAAGATATAGTTTGATAAAATAAGTTTTATAGGTTTGAGGTCTTGGAATGTTGTCTCCAGGAATGCAGATAGCCACATGCAAGGAATTCTGTGAAAGGCTTAGAATGAAAGGAGAAAGGGAAGGTGTGAGAGTGAAGCAGTGACAGTTAATCCCTGATTGTTGTAGGGGTTAGCCAGCCTTTTCCTTCCCTCTGACCAAAGCCTTGGTTTTGAGAAGAAATGAAGAGAATAATTGTTCATGGGTAGGACGAGCTAACATAATAAAAATGAACATTCTACCCAAATTAATTTACCTGTTTAGCGCCATACCTATCAAATTACCAAAAAACTTCTTTACTGAATTAGGAAAAACTATAACAAAGTTCATTTGGAATAACAAAAGATCAAGAATATCAAGGTAAATAATGAAAAAAATGTGAAGGAAGGGGGCCTATCAGTACCAGACATTAAACTATACTATAAAGCAGCAGTCATCAAAACAATATGGTATTGACTAAGAGATAGAAGGGAGGATCAGTGGAAAAGACTTGGGGTTAATGATGTCAGCAAGACAGTATACGATAAACCCAAAGAGCCCAACTTTTGGGACATGAATCCACTATTTGACAAAAACTGCTGGGAAATTTGGAAAACAATATGGGAGAGATTAGGTTTTTAGATCAACATCTCACACCCTACACCAAGATAAATTCAAAATGGGTGAATGACCTGAATATAAAGAGGGAAACTATAAATAAGTTAAGTGAACACAAAATAGTATACCTGTCAGATCTCTGGGAAAGGAAAGATTTTAAAACCAAGCTAGAGTTAGAGAAAATTACAAAATGTAAATTAAATGGTTTTGATTATATTAAGCTAAAAAGCTTTTGTACAAACAAAAATAATGTAGTCAAAATCAGAAGGGAAACAACAAATTGGGAAAAAATCTTTATAACAAAAAACTCTGACAGGGATCTAATTACTTAAATATACAAGGAGTTAAATCAATTGTATAAAAAAATCAAGCCATTCCCCAATTGAAAAATGGGCAAGAGACATGAATAGGCAATTCTCAGGTAAAGAAATCAAAAGTATCAATAAGCACATGAGAAAGTGTTCTAAATCTCTAATAATTAGAGAAATGCAAATCAAAACAACTCTGAGGTA